>NW_026734384.1:300000-520000 GCF_949786415.1 Peromyscus eremicus | reverse complement strand
CTTAAATGGAGTGGAATCACATGCAGTTTGTGGTCCTACGTGCAAGAGTTGTTTTATGGTAAGAATAGTCACTATTGCGCTGCCATTGCCATACACAGGACAAATAGCACTGGCGTCTGTTCCCAGCAAGTACAGTGTATTGGACTGAAGAGGATCTACTGTTCTTGTCAGGTTCCTAAGCAGAATTGAACTAGATATGGCCCTTGTGTAGGAAGCACAGTTCTTTTGTTCTGAGCAAGCTCACTCTTCGGACCCCATAGGAAACACGGTAGAGTAGAAGAGTGCTCTTTTCTCAAAAGCAGAGTGTGTTTCTTGTAAGGCGAGCTAGCGTTTGTGTCCCAGTCCTAAATAGAGTGGAATCCCATGCAGTTTCTGGTCCTACGTGCAAGAGTTGTTTTATGGTAAAAATAGTCACTATTGCGCTGCCATTGTCATACACAGGACAAATAGCACTGACGTCTGTTCCCAGCAAGTTCAGTGTATTGGACTGAAGAGGATCTACTGTTCTTGTCAGGTTCCTAAGCAGAATTGAACTAGATATGGCCCTTGTGTAGGAAGCACAGTTCTTTTGTTCTGAGCAAGCTCACTGTTCGGACCCCATAGGAAACACAATAGAGTAGAAGAGTGCTATTTTCTCAAAAGCAGAGTGTGTTTCTTGTAAGGCGAGCTAGCGTTTGTTTCCCAGTCCTAAATGGAGTTGAATCACATGCAGTTTCTGGTCTTACGAGCAAGATTTGTTTTCTGGTAAGGAAAGTCACTATTGCACTCCCATTGCCATACACAGTGCAAATAGCACTCGCGTCTGTTCCCAGCAAGTACAGTGTATCGGACTGAAGAGGAGCTACTGTTCTTGTCAGTTTCCTAAGCAGAGTTGAACTAGATATGGCCCGTGTGTGTAGGAAGCACAGTTCTTATGTTCTGAGCAAGCTCACAGTTCTGGCCCTATAGGAAACACAGTAGAGTAAATGAGTGCTCTTTTCTCTAAAGCAGAGTGTGTTTCTTGTAAGGCGAGCAAGTATTTGTTTCTTAGTCCTAAATGAAGTTGAATCACATGCAGTTTCTGGTACTACGAGCAAGAGTTGTTTTCTGGTAAGAAGAGTCACTATTGTCTGCCATTGCCATTCACAGGACAAATAGCACTGGCGTCTGTTCGCAGCAAGTACAGTGTATTGGACTGATGAGGACCTACTGTTCTTGTCAGGTTCCTAAGCAGAATTGAACTAGATATGGCCGTGTGTGTAGGAAGCACAGTTCTTTTGTTCTGAGCAAGCTCACTGTTTGGAACCCATAGGAAATACAGTAGAGTAGAAGAGTGCTCTTTTCTCTAAAGCAGAGTGTGTTTATCGTAAAACGACATTGCGTTTGTTTCCCAGTCCTAAATGGAGTTGAGTCACATGCAGTTTTTGGTCCTACGAGCAAGAGTTGTTTTCTGGTAAGAAGAGTCACTATTGTGCTCCAACTGCAATACAGAGTGCAAATAGCACTCTGGTATGTTCCCAGCAAGTACAGTGTATTGGACTCAATAGGAGCTGCTCTTCTTGTCAGTTTCCTAAGCAGAGTTGAACTAGATATGGTCCATGTGTGTAGGAAGCACAGTTCTTTTGTTCTGAGCAAGCTCACTGTTTGGACCCCATAGGAAACACAGTAGAGTAGATAAGTGCTATTTTCTCAAAAGCAGAGTGTGTTTCTTGTAAGGCGAGCTAGCATTTGTTTCCCAGTTTTAAATGACGTTGAATCACATGCTGTTTGTGGTCCTACGAGCAAGAGTTGTTTTCTGGTAAGGAAAGTCACTATTGTGCTCTCAATGCCATACACAGTGTAAATAGCACTCGCATCTGTTCCCAGCAAGTACAGTGTATTGGACTGAAGAGGAGCAACTGTTCTTGTCAGTTTCCTAAGCAGAGTTGAACTAGATATGGCCCGTGTGCCTAGGAAGCACAGTTCATTTGTTCTGAGCAAGCTCACTGTTCTGGCCCTATAGGAAACACAGTAGAGTAGATGAGTGCTCTTTTCTCAAAAGCAGAGTGTGTTTCTTGTAAGGCATGCTAGAGTTTGTTTCCTAGTCCTAAATGGAGTTGAATCACATGCAGTTTCTGGTCCGACGAACAAGAGTTGTTTTCTGGTAATGAACGTCACATTGCGCTCCGATTGCCATACAGAGTGCAAAGAGCACTCGCATCTGTTCCAACAAGTACAGTGTAATGGACTGAATAGGTGCTACTGTTCTTGTCAGTTTCCTAAGCAGAGTTGAACTACATATGGTCCGTGTGTGTAGGAAGCACAGTTCTTTTGTTCTGAACAAGCTCACTGTTTGGACCCCATAGGAAACACAGTAGAGTAGAAGAGTGCTCTTTTCTCTAAAGGAGAGTGTGTTTCTTGTAAGGCGAGCTAGCGTTTGTTTCGCAGTCCTAAATGGAGTTGAATCCCATGCAGTTTCTGGTACTATGAGCAAGAGTTGTTTTCTGGTAAGAAGAGTCACTATTGTGCTGCCATTGCCATACACAGGACAAATAGCACTGGCATCTGTTCGCAGCAAGTACAGTGTATTGGACTGAAGAGGATCTACTGTTCTTGTCAGGTTCCTAAGCAGAATTGAACTAGATATGGCCGTGTGTGTAGGAAGCCCAGTTCTTTTGTTCTGAGCAAGCTCACTGTTCTGGCCCTATAGGAAACACAGTAGAGTAGAAGAGTGCTCTTTTCTCAAAACCAGAGTGTGTTTCTTGTAAGAAGAGCTAGCGTTTGTGTCCCAGTCCTAAATGGAGTGGAATCACATGCAGTTTCTGGTCCTACGTGCAAGAGATGTTTTATGGTAAGAATAGTCACTATTGCGCTGCCATTGCCATACATAGGACAAATAGCACTGGCTTCTGTTCCCAGCAAGTACAGTGTATTGGACTGAAGAGGAGCTACTGTTCTTGTCAGTTTCTTAAGCAGAGTTGAACTAGATATGACCCGTGTGTGTAGGAAGCACAGTTCTTATGTTCTGAGCAAGCTCACTGTTCTGGCCCTATAGGAAACACAGTAGAGTAAATGAGTGCTCTTTTATCTAAAGCAGAGTCTGTTTCTTGTAAGGCGAGCTAGCGTTTGTTTCCTAGTTTTAAATGGAGTTGAATCACATGCAGTTTCTGGTCCTACGAACAAGAGTTGTTTTCTGGTAATGAAAGTCACATTGCGCTCCCTTTGCCATACAGAGTTCAAATAGCACTCGCTTCTGTTCCCAGCAAGTACAGTGTATTGGACTGAATAGGAGCTACTGTTCTTGTCAGTTTCCTAAGCAAAGTTGAACTTGATATGGTCCATGTGTGTAGGAAGCACAGTTCTTTTGTTCTGAGCAAGCTCACTATTTGGACCCCATTGGAAACACAGTAGAGTGGAAGAGTGCTCTTTTCTCAAAAGCAGAGTGTGTTTCTTGTAAGGCAAGCTAGTGTTTGTTTCCCAGTCTTAAATGAAGTGGAATCACATGCAGTTTGTGGTCCTACGAGCAAGAGTTGTTTTATGGTAAGAATAGTCACTATTGCGCTCCCATTGCCATACACAGGACAAATAGCACTGGCGTCTGTTCCCAGCAAGTAGAGTGTATTGAACGGAAGAGGATCTACTGTTCTTGTCAGGTTCCTAAGCAGAATTGAACTAGATATGGCCGTGTGTGTAGGAAGCACAGTTCTTTTGTTCTGAGCAAGCTCACTGTTCGGACCCCATAGGAAACACAGTAGAGTAGAAGAGTGCTCTTTTCTCAAAAGCAGAGAGTGTTTCTTGTAAGGCGAGCTAGCGTTTATATCCCAGGCCTAAATGGAGTTGAATCACATGCAGTTTCTTTTCCTACGAACAAGAGTTGTTTTCTGGTAAGGAAAGTCACTATTGTGCTCCCATTGCCATACACAGGGCAAAGAACACTCCCGTCTGTTCCCAGGAAGTACAGTGTATTGGACTGAATAGGAGCTACTGTTCTTGTCAGTTTCCTAAGCAGAGTTGAACTACATATGGTCCTTGTGTGTTGGAAGCACAGTCTTTTGTTCTGTGCAAGCTCACTGTTTGGACCCCATAGGAAACACAGTAGAGTAGAAGAGTGCTCTTTTCTCAAAACCAGAGTGTGTTTCTTGTAAGGCGAGCTAGCATTTGTGTCCCAGTCCTAAATGGAGTGGAATCACATGCAGTTTCTGGTCCTACGTGCAAGAGTTGTTTTATGGTAAGAATAGTCACTATTGTGCTGCCATTGACATACACAGGACAAATAGCACTGGCGTCTGTTCCCAGCAAGTACAGTGTATTGGACTGAAGAGGATCTACTGTTCTTGTCAGGTTCCTAAGCAGAATTGAACTAGATATGGCCCTTGTGTAAAAAGCACAGTTGTTTTGTTCTGAGCAAGCTCACTGTTCGGACCCCGTAGGAAACACAGTAGAGTAGAAGAGTGCTCTTTTCTCAAAAGCAGAGTGTGTTTCTTGTAAGGCGAGCTAGCGTTTGTTTCCCAGTCCTAAATGGAGTTGAATCACATGCAGTTTCTTTTCCTACGAACAAGACTTGTTTTCTGGTAAGGAAAGTCACTATTGTGCTCCCATTGCCATACACAGGGCAAATAGCACTCGCGTCTGTTCCCATCAAGTACAGTGTATTGGACTGAATAGGAGCTACTGTTCTTGTAGGTTTCCTAAGCAGAGTTGAACTACATATGGTCCTTGTGTGTAGGAATCACAGTCTTTTCTTCTGAGCAACCTCACTGTTTGGACCGCATAGGAAACACAGTAGAGTAGAAGAGTGCTCTTTTCTCAAAAGCAGAGTGTGTTTCTTGTAAGGCGAGCTAGCGTTTGTGTCCCAGTCCTATGTAGAGTGGAATCCCATGCAGTTTCTGGTCCTACAAGCAAGAGTTGTTTTATGTTAAAAATAGTCACTATTGCGCTGCCATTGTCATACACAGGACAAATAGCACTGACGTCTGTTCCCACCAAGTTCATTGTATTGGACTGAAGAGGATCTACTCTTCTTGTCAGGTTCCTAAGCAGAATTGAACTAGATATGGCCCTTGTGTAGGAAGCACAGTTCTTTTGTTCTGAGCAAGCTCATTGTTCGGACCCCATAGGAAACACAGTAGAGTAGAAGAGTGCTATTTTCTCAAAAACAGAGTGTGTTTCTTGTAAGGCGAGCTAGCGTTTGTTTCCCAGTCCTAAATGGAGTTGAATCACATGCAGTTTCTGGTCTTACGAGCAAGAGTTGTTTTCTGGTAAGGAAAGTCACTATTGCACTCCCATTGCCATACACAGTGCAAATAGCACTCGCGTCTGTTCCCAGCAAGTACAGTGTATCGGACTGAAGATGAGCTACTGTTCTTGTCAGTTTCCTAAGCAGAGTTGAACTAGATATGGCCCGTGTGTGTAGGAAGCACAGTTCTTATGTTCTGAGCAAGCTCACTGTTCTGGCCCTATAGGAAACACAGTAGAGTAAATGAGTGCTCTTTTCTCTAAAGCAGAGTGTGTTTCTTGTAAGGCGAGCTAGTATTTGTTTCCTAGTCCTAAATGAAGTTGAATCACATGCAGTTTCTGGTCCTACGAACAAGAGTTGTTTTCTGGTAATGAGAGTCACATTGCGCTCCGATTGCCATACACAGTGCAAAGAGCACTCGCGTCTGTTCCCAGCAAGTACAGTGTATTGGACTGAATAGGAGCTACTGTTCTTGTCAGTTTCCTAAGCAGAGTTGAACTAGATATGGCCCGTGTGTGTAGGAAGCACAGTTCTTTTGTTCTGAGCAAGCTCACTGTTTGGACCTTGTAGGAAACACAGTAGAGTAGAAGAGTGCTCTTTTCTCTAAAGCAGAGTGTTTTTCTTGTAAGGCGAGCTAGCATTTGTTTCGCAGTCCTAAATGGAGTTGAATCCCATGCAGTTTCTGGTACTACGAGCAAGAGTTGTTTTCTGTTAAGAAGAGTCACTATTGTCTGCCATTGCCATACACAGGACAAATAGCACTGGCGTCTGTTCGCAGCAAGTACAGTGTATTGGGCTGAAGAGGATCTACTGTTCTTGTCAGGTTCCTAAGCAGAATTGAACTAGATATGACCGTGTGTGTAGGAAGCACAGTTCTTTTGTTCTGAGCAAGCTCACTGTTTGGACCCCATAGGAAACACAGTAGAGTAGAAGAGTGCTCTTTTCTCAAAACCAGAGTGTGTTTCTTGTAAGGCGAGCTAGCATTTGTGTCCCAGTCCTAAATGGAGTGGAATCACATGCAGTTTCTGGTCCTACGTGCAAGAGTTGTTTTATGGTAAGAATAGTCACTATTGTGCTGCCATTGACATACACAGGACAAATAGCACTGGCGTCTGTTCCCAGCAAGTACAGTGTATTGGACTGAAGAGGATCTACTGTTCTTGTCAGGTTCCTAAGCAGAATTGAACTAGATATGGCCCTTGTGTAAAAAGCACAGTTGTTTTGTTCTGAGCAAGCTCACTGTTCGGACCCCGTAGGAAACACAGTAGAGTAGAAGAGTGCTCTTTTCTCAAAAGCAGAGTGTGTTTCTTGTAAGGCGAGCTAGCGTTTGTTTCCCAGTCCTAAATGGAGTTGAATCACATGCAGTTTCTTTTCCTACGAACAAGACTTGTTTTCTGGTAAGGAAAGTCACTATTGTGCTCCCATTGCCATACACAGGGCAAATAGCACTCGCGTCTGTTCCCATCAAGTACAGTGTATTGGACTGAATAGGAGCTACTGTTCTTGTAGGTTTCCTAAGCAGAGTTGAACTACATATGGTCCTTGTGTGTAGGAATCACAGTCTTTTCTTCTGAGCAACCTCACTGTTTGGACCGCATAGGAAACACAGTAGAGTAGAAGAGTGCTCTTTTCTCAAAAGCAGAGTGTGTTTCTTGTAAGGCGAGCTAGCGTTTGTGTCCCAGTCCTATGTAGAGTGGAATCCCATGCAGTTTCTGGTCCTACAAGCAAGAGTTGTTTTATGTTAAAAATAGTCACTATTGCGCTGCCATTGTCATACACAGGACAAATAGCACTGACGTCTGTTCCCACCAAGTTCATTGTATTGGACTGAAGAGGATCTACTCTTCTTGTCAGGTTCCTAAGCAGAATTGAACTAGATATGGCCCTTGTGTAGGAAGCACAGTTCTTTTGTTCTGAGCAAGCTCATTGTTCGGACCCCATAGGAAACACAGTAGAGTAGAAGAGTGCTATTTTCTCAAAAACAGAGTGTGTTTCTTGTAAGGCGAGCTAGCGTTTGTTTCCCAGTCCTAAATGGAGTTGAATCACATGCAGTTTCTGGTCTTACGAGCAAGAGTTGTTTTCTGGTAAGGAAAGTCACTATTGCACTCCCATTGCCATACACAGTGCAAATAGCACTCGCGTCTGTTCCCAGCAAGTACAGTGTATCGGACTGAAGATGAGCTACTGTTCTTGTCAGTTTCCTAAGCAGAGTTGAACTAGATATGGCCCGTGTGTGTAGGAAGCACAGTTCTTATGTTCTGAGCAAGCTCACTGTTCTGGCCCTATAGGAAACACAGTAGAGTAAATGAGTGCTCTTTTCTCTAAAGCAGAGTGTGTTTCTTGTAAGGCGAGCTAGTATTTGTTTCCTAGTCCTAAATGAAGTTGAATCACATGCAGTTTCTGGTCCTACGAACAAGAGTTGTTTTCTGGTAATGAGAGTCACATTGCGCTCCGATTGCCATACACAGTGCAAAGAGCACTCGCGTCTGTTCCCAGCAAGTACAGTGTATTGGACTGAATAGGAGCTACTGTTCTTGTCAGTTTCCTAAGCAGAGTTGAACTAGATATGGCCCGTGTGTGTAGGAAGCACAGTTCTTTTGTTCTGAGCAAGCTCACTGTTTGGACCTTGTAGGAAACACAGTAGAGTAGAAGAGTGCTCTTTTCTCTAAAGCAGAGTGTTTTTCTTGTAAGGCGAGCTAGCATTTGTTTCGCAGTCCTAAATGGAGTTGAATCCCATGCAGTTTCTGGTACTACGAGCAAGAGTTGTTTTCTGTTAAGAAGAGTCACTATTGTCTGCCATTGCCATACACAGGACAAATAGCACTGGCGTCTGTTCGCAGCAAGTACAGTGTATTGGGCTGAAGAGGATCTACTGTTCTTGTCAGGTTCCTAAGCAGAATTGAACTAGATATGACCGTGTGTGTAGGAAGCACAGTTCTTTTGTTCTGAGCAAGCTCACTGTTTGGACCCCATAGGAAACACAGTAGAGTAGAAGAGTGCTCTTTTCTCTAAAGCAGAGTGTGTTTATCGTAAAACGAGCTTGCGTTTGTTTCCCAGTCCTAAATGGAGTTGAGTCACATGCAGTTTTTGGTCCTACGAGCAAGAGTTGTTTTCTGGTAAGAAGAGTCACTATTGTGCTCCAACTGCAATACACAGTGCAAATAGCACTCTGGTATGTTCCCAGCAAGTACAGTGTATTGGACTCAATAGGAGCTGCTCTTCTTGTCAGTTTCCTAAGAAGAGTTGAACTAGATATGGTCCATGTGTGTAGGAAGCACAGTTCATTTGTTCTGAGCAAGCTCACAGTTTGGACCCCATAGGAAACACAGTAGAGTAGATGAGTGCTCTTTTCTCAAACGCAGAGTGTGTTTCTTGTAAGGCGAGCTAGCATTTGTTTCCCAGTTTTAAATGACGTTGAATCACATGCTGTTTGTGGTCCTACGAGCAAGAGTTGTTTTCTGGTAAGGAAAGTCACTATTGTACTCTCAATGCCATACACAGTGTAAATAGCACTCGCATCTGGTCCCAGCAAGTACAGTGTATTGGACTGAAGAGGAGCAAGTGTTCTTGTCAGTTTCCTAAGCAGAGTTGAACTAGATATGGCCAATGTGTTAGGAAGCACAGTTCATTTGTTCTGAGCAAGCTCACTGTTCTGGCCCTATAGGAAACACAGTAGAGTAGATGAGTGCTCTTTTCTCAAAAGCAGAGTGTGTTTCTTGTAAGGCGAGCTAGCGTTTGTTTCCTAGTCCTAAATGGAGTTGAATCACATGCAGTTTCTGGTCCTACGAACAAGAGTTGTTTTCTGGTAATGAAAGTCACATTGCGCTCCGATTGCCATACACAGTGCAAAGAGCACTCGCATCTGTTCCCAACAAGTACAGTGTAATGGACTGAATAGGTGCTACTATTCTTGTCAGTTTCCTAAGCAGAGTTGAACTACATATGGTCCGTGTGTGTAGGAAGCACAGTTCTTTTGTTCTGAACAAGCTCACTGTTTGGACCCCATAGGAAACACAGTAGAGTAGAAGAGTGCTCTTTTCTCTAAAGGAGAGTGTGTTTCTTGTAAGGCGAGCTAGCGTTTGTTTTGCAGTCCTAAATGGAGTTGAATCCCATGCAGTTTCTGGTACTACGAGCAAGAGTTGTTTTCTGGTAAGAAGAGTCACTATTGTGCTGCCATTGCCATACACAGGACAAATAGCACTGGCGTCTGTTCGCAGCAAGTACAGTGTATTGGACTGAAGAGGATGTACTGTTCTTGTCAGGTTCCTAAGCAGAATTGAACTAGATATGGCCGTGTGTGTAGGAAGCCCAGTTCTTTTGTTCTGAGCAAGCTCACTGTTCTGGCCCTATAGGAAACACAGTAGAGTAGAAGAGTGCTCTTTTCTCAAAAGCAGAGTGTGTTTCTTGTAAGGCGAGCTAGCGTTTGTGTCCCAGTCCTAAATGGAGTGGAATCACATGCAGTTTCTGGTCCTACGTGCAAGAGTTGTTTTATGGTAAGAATAGTCACTATTGCGCTGCCATTGCCATACATAGGACAAATATCACTGGCTTCTGTTCCCAGTAAGTACAGTGTATTGGACTGAAGAGGATCTACTGTTCTTGTCAGGTTCCTAAGCAGAATTGAACTAGATATGGCCCGTGTGTAGGAAGCACAGTTCTTTTGTTCTGAGCAAGCTCACTGTTCGGACCCCATAGGAAACACAGTAGAGTAGAAGAGTGCTCTTTTCTCAAAAGCAGAGTGTGTTTCTTGTAAGGCGAGCTAGCGTTTGTTTCCCAGTCCTAAATGGAGTTGAATCACATGCAGTTTCTGGTCCTACGAGCAAGAGCTGTTTTCTGGTAAGGAAAGTCACTATTGCACTCCCATTGCCATACACAGTGCAAATAGCACTCGCGTCTGTTCCCAGCAAGTACAGTGTATCGGACTGAAGAGGAGCTACTGTTCTTGTCAGTTTCCTAAGCAGAGTTGAACTAGATATGGCCCGTGTGTGTAGGAAGCACAGTTCTTATGTTCTGAGCAAGCTCACTGTTCTGGCCCTATAGGAAACACAGTAGAGTAAATGAGTGCTCTTTTCTCTAAAGCAGAGTGTGTTTCTTGTAAGGCGAGCTAGTATTTGTTTCCTAGTCCTAAATGAAGTTGAATCACATGCAGTTTCTGGTCCTACGAACAAGAGTTGTTTTCTGGTAATGAGAGTCACATTGCGCTCCGATTGCCATACACAGTGCAAAGAGCACTCGCGTCTGTTCCCAGCAAGTACAGTGTATTGGACTGAATAGGAGCTACTGTTCTTGTCAGTTTCCTAAGCAGAGTTGAACTAGATATGGCCCGTGTGTGTAGGAAGCACAGTTCTTTTGTTCTGAGCAAGCTCACTGTTTGGACCTTGTAGGAAACACAGTAGAGTAGAAGAGTGCTCTTTTCTCTAAAGCAGAGTGTTTTTCTTGTAAGGCGAGCTAGCATTTGTTTCGCAGTCCTAAATGGAGTTGAATCCCATGCAGTTTCTGGTACTACGAGCAAGAGTTGTTTTCTGTTAAGAAGAGTCACTATTGTCTGCCATTGCCATACACAGGACAAATAGCACTGGCGTCTGTTCGCAGCAAGTACAGTGTATTGGGCTGAAGAGGATCTACTGTTCTTGTCAGGTTCCTAAGCAGAATTGAACTAGATATGACCGTGTGTGTAGGAAGCACAGTTCTTTTGTTCTGAGCAAGCTCACTGTTTGGACCCCATAGGAAACACAGTAGAGTAGAAGAGTGCTCTTTTCTCTAAAGCAGAGTGTGTTTATCGTAAAACGAGCTTGCGTTTGTTTCCCAGTCCTAAATGGAGTTGAGTCACATGCAGTTTTTGGTCCTACGAGCAAGAGTTGTTTTCTGGTAAGAAGAGTCACTATTGTGCTCCAACTGCAATACACAGTGCAAATAGCACTCTGGTATGTTCCCAGCAAGTACAGTGTATTGGACTCAATAGGAGCTGCTCTTCTTGTCAGTTTCCTAAGAAGAGTTGAACTAGATATGGTCCATGTGTGTAGGAAGCACAGTTCATTTGTTCTGAGCAAGCTCACAGTTTGGACCCCATAGGAAACACAGTAGAGTAGATGAGTGCTCTTTTCTCAAACGCAGAGTGTGTTTCTTGTAAGGCGAGCTAGCATTTGTTTCCCAGTTTTAAATGACGTTGAATCACATGCTGTTTGTGGTCCTACGAGCAAGAGTTGTTTTCTGGTAAGGAAAGTCACTATTGTACTCTCAATGCCATACACAGTGTAAATAGCACTCGCATCTGGTCCCAGCAAGTACAGTGTATTGGACTGAAGAGGAGCAAGTGTTCTTGTCAGTTTCCTAAGCAGAGTTGAACTAGATATGGCCAATGTGTTAGGAAGCACAGTTCATTTGTTCTGAGCAAGCTCACTGTTCTGGCCCTATAGGAAACACAGTAGAGTAGATGAGTGCTCTTTTCTCAAAAGCAGAGTGTGTTTCTTGTAAGGCGAGCTAGCGTTTGTTTCCTAGTCCTAAATGGAGTTGAATCACATGCAGTTTCTGGTCCTACGAACAAGAGTTGTTTTCTGGTAATGAAAGTCACATTGCGCTCCGATTGCCATACACAGTGCAAAGAGCACTCGCATCTGTTCCCAACAAGTACAGTGTAATGGACTGAATAGGTGCTACTATTCTTGTCAGTTTCCTAAGCAGAGTTGAACTACATATGGTCCGTGTGTGTAGGAAGCACAGTTCTTTTGTTCTGAACAAGCTCACTGTTTGGACCCCATAGGAAACACAGTAGAGTAGAAGAGTGCTCTTTTCTCTAAAGGAGAGTGTGTTTCTTGTAAGGCGAGCTAGCGTTTGTTTTGCAGTCCTAAATGGAGTTGAATCCCATGCAGTTTCTGGTACTACGAGCAAGAGTTGTTTTCTGGTAAGAAGAGTCACTATTGTGCTGCCATTGCCATACACAGGACAAAGAGCACTGGCGTCTGTTCGCAGCAAGTACAGTGTATTGGACTGAAGAGGATGTACTGTTCTTGTCAGGTTCCTAAGCAGAATTGAACTAGATATGGCCGTGTGTGTAGGAAGCCCAGTTCTTTTGTTCTGAGCAAGCTCACTGTTCTGGCCCTATAGGAAACACAGTAGAGTAGAAGAGTGCTCTTTTCTCAAAAGCAGAGTGTGTTTCTTGTAAGGCGAGCTAGCGTTTGTGTCCCAGTCCTAAATGGAGTGGAATCACATGCAGTTTCTGGTCCTACGTGCAAGAGTTGTTTTATGGTAAGAATAGTCACTATTGCGCTGCCATTGCCATACATAGGACAAATATCACTGGCTTCTGTTCCCAGTAAGTACAGTGTATTGGACTGAAGAGGATCTACTGTTCTTGTCAGTTTCCTAAGCAGAATTGAAATAGATATGGCCCGTGTGTAGGAAGCACAGTTCTTTTGTTCTGAGCAAGCTCACTGTTCGGACCCCATAGGAAACACAGTAGAGTAGAAGAGTGCTCTTTTCTCAAAAGCAGAGTGTGTTTCTTGTAAGGCGAGCTAGCGTTTGTTTCCCAGTCCTAAATGGAGTTGAATCACATGCAGTTTCTGGTCCTACGAGCAAGAGCTGTTTTCTGGTAAGGAAAGTCACTATTGCGCTCCCATTGCCATACACAGGGCAAATAGCACTCACGTCTGTTCCCAGCAAGTACAGTGTATCGGACTGAAGAAGAGCTACTGTTCTTGTCAGTTTCCTAAGCAGAGTTGAACTAGATATGACCCGTGTGTGTAGGAAGCACAGTTCTTATGTTCTGAGCAAGCTCACTGTTCTGGCCCTATAGGAAACACAGTAGAGTAAATGAGTGCTCTTTTATCTAAAGCAGAGTGTGTTTCTTGTAAGGCGAGCTAGCGTTTGTTTCCTAGTTTTAAATGGAGTTGAATCACATGCAGTTTCTGGTCCTACGAACAAGAGTTGTGTTCTGGTAATGAAAGTCACATTGCGCTCCGATTGCCATACACAGTGCAAAGAGCACTCGCGTCTGTTCCCAGCAAGTACAGTGTATTGGACTGAATAGGTGCTACTGTTCTTGTCAGTTTCCTAAGCAGAGTTGAACTACATATGGTCCGTGTGTGGAGGAGGCACAGTTCTTTTGTTCTCAGCAATCTCACTGTTTGGACCCCATAGGAAACACAGTAGAGTAGAAGAGTGCTCTTTACTCTAAAGCAGAGTGTGTTTACTGTAAGGCGAGCTATCGTTTGTTTCCCAGTCCTAAATGGAGTTGAATCCCATGCAGTTTCTGGTACCACGAGCAAGAGTTGTTTTGTGGTAAGAAGAGTCACTATTGTGCTGCCATTGCCATACATAGGACAAATAGCACTGGCGTCTGTTCTCAGCAAGTACAGTGTATCGGACTGAAGAGGAGCTACTGCTCTTGTCAGTTTCCTAAGTAGAGTTGAACTAGATATGGCCCGTGTGTGTAGGAAGCACAGTTTATGTTCTGAGCAAGCTCACTGTTCTGGCCCTATAGGAAACAGTAGAGTAAATGAGTGCTCTTTCCTCTAAAGCAGAGTGTGTTTCTTGTAAGGCGAGCTAGCGTTTGTTTCCTAGTCCTAAATGGAGTTGAATCACATGCAGTTTCTGGTCCTAGGAACAAGAGTTGTTTTCTGGTAAGGAAAGTCACTATTGTACTCTCAATGCCATACACAGTGTAAATAGCACTCGCATCTGGTCCCAGCAAGTACAGTGTATTGGACTGAAGAGGAGCAAGTGTTCTTGTCAGTTTCCTAAGCAGAGTTGAACTAGATATGGCCAATGTGTCTAGGAAGCACAGTTCATTTGTTCTGAGCAAGCTCACTGTTCTGGCCCTATAGGAAACACAGTAGAGTAGATGAGTGCTCTTTTCTCAAAAGCAGAGTGTGTTTCTTGTAAGGCGAGCTAGCGTTTGTGTCCTAGTCCTAAATGGAGTTGAATCACATGCAGTTTCTGGTCCTACGAACAAGAGTTGTTTTCTGGTAATGAAAGTCACATTGTGCTCCGATTGCCATACACAGTGCAAAGAGCACTCGCATCTGTTCCCAACAAGTACAGTGTAATGGACTGAATAGGTGCTACTGTTCTTGTCAGTTTCCTAAGCAGAGTTGAACTACATATGGTCCGTGTGTGTAGGAAGCACAGTTCTTTTGTTCTGAGCAAGCTCACTGTTTGGACCCCATAGGAAACACAGTAGAGTAGAAGAGTGCTCTTTTCTCAAAAGCAGAGTGTGTTTCTTGTAAGGCGAGCTAGCGTTTGTTTCCCAGTCCTAAATGGAGTTGAATCACATGCAGTTTCTGGTCCTACGAGCAAGAGCTGTTTTCTGGTAAGGAAAGTCACTATTGCGCTCCCATTGCCATACACAGGGCAAATAGCACTCACGTCTGTTCCCAGCAAGTACAGTGTATCGGACTGAAGAAGAGCTACTGTTCTTGTCAGTTTCCTAAGCAGAGTTGAACTAGATATGACCCGTGTGTGTAGGAAGCACAGTTCTTATGTTCTGAGCAAGCTCACTGTTCTGGCCCTATAGGAAACACAGTAGAGTAAATGAGTGCTCTTTTATCTAAAGCAGAGTGTGTTTCTTGTAAGGCGAGCTAGCGTTTGTTTCCTAGTTTTAAATGGAGTTGAATCACATGCAGTTTCTGGTCCTACGAACAAGAGTTGTGTTCTGGTAATGAAAGTCACATTGCGCTCCGATTGCCATACACAGTGCAAAGAGCACTCGCGTCTGTTCCCAGCAAGTACAGTGTATTGGACTGAATAGGTGCTACTGTTCTTGTCAGTTTCCTAAGCAGAGTTGAACTACATATGGTCCGTGTGTGGAGGAGGCACAGTTCTTTTGTTCTCAGCAATCTCACTGTTTGGACCCCATAGGAAACACAGTAGAGTAGAAGAGTGCTCTTTACTCTAAAGCAGAGTGTGTTTACTGTAAGGCGAGCTATCGTTTGTTTCCCAGTCCTAAATGGAGTTGAATCCCATGCAGTTTCTGGTACCACGAGCAAGAGTTGTTTTGTGGTAAGAAGAGTCACTATTGTGCTGCCATTGCCATACATAGGACAAATAGCACTGGCGTCTGTTCTCAGCAAGTACAGTGTATCGGACTGAAGAGGAGCTACTGCTCTTGTCAGTTTCCTAAGTAGAGTTGAACTAGATATGGCCCGTGTGTGTAGGAAGCACAGTTTATGTTCTGAGCAAGCTCACTGTTCTGGCCCTATAGGAAACAGTAGAGTAAATGAGTGCTCTTTCCTCTAAAGCAGAGTGTTTTTCTTGTAAGGCGAGCTAGCGTTTGTTTCCTAGTCCTAAATGGAGTTGAATCACATGCAGTTTCTGGTCCTAGGAACAAGAGTTGTTTTCTGGTAAGGAAAGTCACTATTGTACTCTCAATGCCATACACAGTGTAAATAGCACTCGCATCTGGTCCCAGCAAGTACAGTGTATTGGACTGAAGAGGAGCAAGTGTTCTTGTCAGTTTCCTAAGCAGAGTTGAACTAGATATGGCCAATGTGTCTAGGAAGCACAGTTCATTTGTTCTGAGCAAGCTCACTGTTCTGGCCCTATAGGAAACACAGTAGAGTAGATGAGTGCTCTTTTCTCAAAAGCAGAGTGTGTTTCTTGTAAGGCGAGCTAGCGTTTGTGTCCTAGTCCTAAATGGAGTTGAATCACATGCAGTTTCTGGTCCTACGAACAAGAGTTGTTTTCTGGTAATGAAAGTCACATTGCGCTCCGATTGCCATACACAGTGCAAAGAGCACTCGCATCTGTTCCCAACAAGTACAGTGTAATGGACTGAATAGGTGCTACTGTTCTTGTCAGTTTCCTAAGCAGAGTTGAACTACATATGGTCCGTGTGTGTAGGAAGCACAGTTCTTTTGTTCTGAGCAAGCTCACTGTTTGGACCCCATAGGAAACACAGTAGAGTAGAAGAGTGCTCTTTTCTCTAAAGGAGAGTGTGTTTCTTGTAAGGCGAGCTAGCGTTTGTTTTGCAGTCCTAAATGGAGTTGAATCCCATGCAGTTTCTGGTACTACGAGCAAGAGTTGTTTTCTGGTAAGAAGAGTCACTATTGTGCTGCCATTGCCATACACAGGACAAATAGCACTGGCGTCTGTTCACAGCAAGTACAGTGTATTGGACTGAAGAGGATGTACTGTTCTTGTCAGGTTCCTAAGCAGAATTGAACTAGATATGGCCGTGTGTGTAGGAAGCCCAGTTCTTTTGTTCTGAGCAAGCTCACTGTTCTGGCCCTATAGGAAACACAGTAGAGTAGAAGAGTGCTCTTTTCTCAAAAGCAGAGTGTGTTTCTTGTAAGGCGAGCTAGCGTTTGTGTCCCAGTCCTAAATGGAGTGGAATCACATGCAGTTTCTGGTCCTACGTGCAAGAGTTGTTTTATGGTAAGAATAGTCACTATTGCGCTGCCATTGCCATACATAGGACAAATATCACTGGCTTCTGTTCCCAGTAAGTACAGTGTATTGGACTGAAGAGGATCTACTGTTCTTGTCAGGTTCCTAAGCAGAATTGAACTAGATATGGCCCGTGTGTAGGAAGCACAGTTCTTTTGTTCTGAGCAAGCTCACTGTTCGGACCCCATAGGAAACACAGTAGAGTAGAAGAGTGCTCTTTTCTCAAAAGCAGAGTGTGTTTCTTGTAAGGCGAGCTAGCGTTTGTTTCCCAGTCCTAAATGGAGTTGAATCACATGCAGTTTCTGGTCCTACGAGCAAGAGATGTTTTCTGGTAAGGAAAGTCACTATTGCGCTCCCATTGCCATACACAGGGCAAATAGCACTCACGTCTGTTCCCAGCAAGTACAGTGTATCGGACTGAAGAAGAGCTACTGTTCTTGTCAGTTTCCTAAGCAGAGTTGAACTAGATATGACCCGTGTGTGTAGGAAGCACAGTTCTTATGTTCTGAGCAAGCTCACTGTTCTGGCCCTATAGGAAACACAGTAGAGTAAATGAGTGCTCTTTTATCTAAAGCAGTGTGTGTTTCTTGTAAGGCGAGCTAGCGTTTGTTTCCTAGTTTTAAATGGAGTTGAATCACATGCAGTTTCTGGTCCTACGAACAAGAGTTGTGTTCTGGTAATGAAAGTCACATTGCGCTCCGATTGCCATACACAGTGCAAAGAGCACTCGCGTCTGTTCCCAGCAAGTACAGTGTATTGGACTGAATAGGTGCTACTGTTCTTGTCAGTTTCCTAAGCAGAGTTGAACTACATATGGTCCGTGTGTGGAGGAGGCACAGTTCTTTTGTTCTAGCAAGCTCACTGTTTGGACCCCATAGGAAACACAGTAGAGTAGAAGATTGCTCTTTACTCTAAAGCAGAGTGTGTTTACTGTAAGGCGAGCTATCGTTTGTTTCCCAGTCCTAAATGGAGTTGAATCCCATGCAGTTTCTGGTACCACGAGCAAGAGTTGTTTTGTGGTAAGAAGAGTCACTATTGTGCTTCCATTGCCATACATAGGACAAATAGCACTGGCGTCTGTTCTCAGCAAGTACAGTGTATCGGACTGAAGAGGAGCTACTGCTCTTGTCAGTTTCCTAAGTAGAGTTGAACTAGATATGGCCCGTGTGTGTAGGAAGCACAGTTTATGTTCTGAGCAAGCTCACTGTTCTGGCCCTATAGTAAACAGTAGAGTAAATGAGTGCTCTTTCCTCTAAAGCAGAGTGTGTTTCTTGTAAGGCGAGCTAGCGTTTGTTTCCTAGTCCTAAATGGAGTTGAATCACATGCAGTTTTTGGTCCTACAAGCAAGAGTTTTTTTCTGGTAAGAAGAGTCACTATTGTGCTCCAAATGCCATACACAGTGCAAATAGCACTCGCGTCTGTTCCCAGCATATACAGTGTATTGGACTGAATAGGAGCTACTGTTCTTGTCAGTTTCCTAAGCAGAGTTGAACTAGATATGGTCCATGTGTGTAAGAAGCACAGTTCTTTTGTTCTGAGCAAGCTCACTGTTTGGACCCCAAAGGAAACACCGAAGAGTAAAAGAGAGCTCTTTTCTAAAAAGCAGAGAGTGCTTCTTGTAAGGCGAGCTAGCATTTGTTTACCAGTCCTAAATGGCGTTGAATCACATGTAGTTTGTGGTCCTACGAGCAAGAGTTGTTTTCTGGTAAGGAAAGTCACTATTGCGCTCTCATTGTCATACACAGTGCAAATAACACTCGCGTATGTTCCCAGCAAGTACAGTGTATTGGACTGAAGAGGAGCTACTGTTCTTGTCAGTTTCTTAAGCAGAGTTGAACTAGATATGGTCCATGTGTGTAGGAAGCACAGTTCTTTGTTCTGAGCAAGCTCACTGTTTGGACCCCATAGGAAACACAGTAGAGTAGAAGAGTGCTCTTTTCTCAAAAGCAGAGTGTGTTTCATGTAAGGCGAGCTAGCATTTGTTTGCCAGTCCTAAATGGCGTTGAATCACATGGAGTTTGTGTTCCTACGAGCAAGAGTTGTTTTTGGTAAGGAAAGTCACTATTGCGCTCATTGCCATACACAGTGCAAATAGCTCTCGCGTCTGTTCCCAGTAAGTACAGTGTATTGGACTGAAGAGGAGCTACTGTTCTTGTCAGTTTCTTAAGCAGAGTTGAACTAGATATGGTCCATGTGTGTAGGAAGCACAGTTCTTTGTTCTGAGCAAGCTCACTGTTTGGACCCCATAGGAAACACAGTAGAGTAGAACAGTGCTCTTTTCTCAAAAGCAGAGTGTGTTTCATGTAAGGCGAGCTAGAATTTGTTTCCCAGTCCTAAATGGCGTTGAATCACATGCAGTTTGTGGTCCTACGAGCAAGAGTTGTTTTCTGGTAAGAAGAGTCACTATCGCGCTGCCATTGCGATACACAGGGCAAATAGCACTCGTGTCTGTTCCCAGCAAGTACAGTGTATTGGACTGAAGAGGAGCTACTGTTCTTGTCAGTTTCCTAAGCAAAGTTGAACTACATATGGTCCGTGTGTGTAGGAAGCACAGTTGTTTGTTCTGAGCAAGCTCACTGTTTGGACCCCATAGGAAACTCAGTAGAGTAGAAGAGAGCTCTTTTCTCTAAAGCAGAGTGTGTTTCATGTAAGGCGAGCTAGCATTTGTTTCCCAGTCCTAAATGGCATTGAATCACATGCAGTTTGTGGTCCTACGAGCAAGAGTTGTTTTTGGTAAGGAAAGTCACTATTGCGCTCATTGCCATACACAGTGCAAATAGCACTCGTTTCTGTTCCCAGCAAGTACAGTGTATTGGACTGAAGAGGAGCTACTGTTCTTGTCAGTTTCCTAAGCAGAATTGAAATAGATATGGCCGTGTGTGTAGGAAGCACAGTTCTTTTGTTCTGAGCAAGCTCACTGTTCTGGCCCTATAGGAAACACAGTAGAGTAGAAGAGTGCTCTTTTCTCAAAAGCAGAGTGTGTTTCTTGTAAGGCGAGCTAGCATTTGTTTCCTAGACCTGAATGGAGTTGAATCACATGCAGTTTCTGGTCCTACGAACAAGAGTTGTTTTCTGGTAAGGAAAGTCACTATTGTGCTCCCATTGCCATACACAGGGCAAATAGCACTCGCGTATTTTCCCAGCAAGTACAGTGTATTGGACTGAATAGGAGCTACTGTTCTTGTCAGTTTCCTAAGCAGAGTTGAACTACATATGGTCCTTGTGTGTAGGAAGCACAGTTCTTTTGTTCTGAGCAAGATCACTGTTGGGACCCCTTAGGAAACACAGTAGAGTAGAAGAGTGCTCTTTTCTCAAAAGGAGAGTGTGTTTCTTGTAAGGCGAGCTAGCGTTTGTTTCCTAGTCCTACATGGAGTTGAATCACATACAGTTTCTTTTCCTACGAACAAGAGTTGTTTTCTGGTAAGGAAAGTCACATTGCGCTCCCATTGCCATTCACAGTGCAAATAGCACTCCCGTCTGTTCCCAGCAAGTACAGTGTATTGGACTGAATAGGTGCTACTGTTCTTGTCAGTTTCCTAAGCTGAATTGAACTAGATATGATCCGTGTGTGTAGGAAGCACAGTTCATTTGTTCTGAGCAAGCTCACTGTTTGGACCCCAGAGGAAACACAGTAGAGTAGAAGAGTGCTCTTTTCTCTAAAGCAGAGTGTGTTTCTTGTAAAACGAGCTAGCGTTTGTGTCAAAGTACTAAATGGAGTGGAATCAAATGCAGTTTCTGGTCCTACGTGCAAGAGTTGTTTTATGGTAAGAAGAGTCACTATTGCGCTGCCATTGCCATACACAGGACAAATAGCACTGGCGTCTGTTCCCAGCAAGTACAGTGTATTGGACTGAAGAGGATCTACTGTTCTTGTCAGGTTCCTAAGCAGAATTGAACTAGATATGGCCCTTGTGTAGGAAGCACAGTTCTTTTGTTCTTAGCAAGCTCACTGTTCGGACTCCATAGGAAAAAAAGTAGAGTAGAAGAGTGCTCTTTTCTCAAAAGCAGAGTGTGTTTCTTGTAAGGCGAGCTAGCGTTTGTTTCCCAGTCCAAATGGAGTTGAATCACATGCAGTTTCTGGTCCTACGAGCAAGAGTTGTTTTCTGGTAAGGAAAGTCATTATTGCGCTCCCATTGCCATACACAGTGCAAATAGCACTCACGTCTGTTCCCAGCAAGTACAGTGTATCGGACTGAAGGGGAGCTACTGTTCTTGTCAGTTTCCTAAGCAGAGTTGAACTAGCTATGGCCCGTGTTTGTAGGAACCACAGTTATTATGTTCTGAGCAAGCTCACTGTTCTGGCCCTATAGGAAACACAGTAGAGTAGAAGAATGCTCTTTTCTCTAAAACAGAGTGTGTTTCTTGTAAGGCGAGCTCGCGTTTGTTTTCCAGTCCTAAATGGAGTTGAGTCACAGACAGTTTTTGGTCCTATGAGCAAGAGTCGTTTTCTGGTAAGAAGAGTCACTATTGCGCTCCAAATGCCATAAACAGTGAAAATAGCACTCGCGTCTGTTTCCAGCAAGTACATTGTATTGGACTGAATAGGAGCTACTGTTCTTGTCAGTTTCCTAAGCAGAGTTGAACTAGATATGGTCCATGTGTGTAGGAAGGACAGTTCTTTTGTTCTGAGCAAGCTCACTGTTTGGACCCCATAGCAAACACAGTAGAGTAGAAGAGTGCTCTTTTCTCAAAAGCAGAGTGTGTTTCTTGTAAGGTGAGCTAGCGTTTGTTTCCCAGTCCTAAAAGGAGTGGAATCACATGCAGTTTCTGGTCCTATGAGCAAGAGTTGTTTTATGGTAAGAATAGTCACTATTGCGCTGGCATTGCCATACACAGGACAAATAGCACTGGCGTCTGTTCCCAGCAAGTACAGTGTATTGGACTGAAGAGGATCTACTGTTCTTGTCAGTTTCCTAAGCAGAATTGAAATAGATATGGCCGTGTGCGTAGGAAGCACAGTTCTTTTGTTCTGAGCAAGCTCACTGTTCGGACCCCATAGGAAACACAGTAGAGTAGAAGAGTGCTCATTTCTGAAAAGCAGAGTGTGTTTCTTGTAACGCGAGCTAGCATTTGTTTCCCAGTCCTAAATGGAGTTGAATCACATGCAGTTTGTGGTCCTACGAGCAAGCGTTGTTTTATGGTAAGAATAGTCATTATAGCGCTGCCATTGCCATACATAGGACAAATAGCACTGGCTTCTGTTCGCAGCAAGTACAGTGTATTGGACTGAAGAGGATCTACTGTTCTTGTCAGGTTCCTAAGCAGAATTGAACTAGGTATGGCCGTGTGTGTAGGAAGCACAGTTCTTTTGTTCTGAGCAAGCTCAATGTTCGGACCCCACAGGAAACACAGTAGATTAGAAGAGTGCTCTTTTCTCAAAAGCAGAGTGTGTTTCTTGTAAGGCGAGCTAGCGTTTGTTTCCTAGTCCTGAATGGAGTTGAATCACATGCAGTTTCTATTCCTACGAACAAGAGTTGTTTTCTGGTAAGGAAAGTCACTATTGTGCTTCCATTGCCATACACAGGGCAAATAGCACTCGTGTATTTTCCCAGCAAGTACAGTGAATTGGACTGAATAGGAGCTACTGTTCTTGTCAGTTTCCTAAGCAGATTTGAACTACATATGGTCCTTGTGTGTAGGAAGCACGGTCTTTTGTTCTGAGCAAGCTCACTGTTTGGACCTCATAGGAAACACAGTAGAGTAGAAGACCTCTTTTCTCAAAAGCAGAGTGTGTTTCTTGTAAGGCGAGCTAGCGTTTGTGTCATAGTGCTAAATGGAGTTGAATCCCATGCAGTTTCTGGTCCTACGTTCAAGAGTTGTTTTATGGTAAGAATAGTCACGATTGCGCTGCCATTGCCATACACAGGACAAATAGCACTGGCGTCTGTTCCCAGCAAGTACAGTGTATTGGACTGAAGAGGATCTACTGTTCTTGTCAGGTTCCTAAGCAGAATTGCACTAGATATGGCCGTGTGTGTAGGAAGCCCAGTTGTTTTGTTCTGAGCAAGCTCACTGTTCGGACCCCATAGGAAACACAGTAGAGTAGAAGAGTGCTCTTTTCTCAAAAGCAGAGTGTGTTTCTTGTAAGGCGAGCTAGCGTTTGTTTCCCAGTCCTAAATGGAGTTGAATCACATGCAGTTTCTGGTCCTACGAGCAAGAGTTGTTTTCAGGTAAGGAAAGTCACTATTGCGCTCTCATTGCCATACACAGTGCAAATAACACTCGCGAATGTTCCAAGCAAGGACAGTGTATTGGACTGAAGAGGAGCTACTGTTCTTGTCAGTTTCTTAAGCAGAGTTGAACTAGATATGGTCCATGTGTGTAGGAAGCACAGTTCTTTGTTCTAAGCAAGGTCACTGTTTGGACCCCATAGGAAACACAGTAGAGTAGAAGAGTGCTCTTTTCTCAAAAGCAGAGTGTGTTTCATGTAAGGCGAGCTAGCATTTGTTTCCCAGTCCTAAACGGAGTTGAATCACATGCAGTTTCTGGTCCTACGAGCAAGAGTTGTTCCTGGTAAGGAAAGTCACTATTGCGCTCATTGCCATACACAGTGCAAATAGCACTCGTGTCTGTTCCCAGCAAGTACAGTGTATTGGACTGAAGAGGAGCTACTGTTCTTGTCAGTTTCCTAAGCAAAGTTGAACTACATATGGTCCGTGTGTGTAGGAAGCACAGTTCTTTGTTCTGAGCAAGCTCACTGTTTGGACCCCATAGGAAACACAGTAGAGTAGAAGAGTGCTCTCTTCTCAAAAGCAGAGTGTGTTTCATGTAAGGCGAGCTAGCATTTGTTTCCCAGTCCTAAATGGCGTTGAATCACATGCAGTTTGTGGTCCTACGAACAAGAGTTGTTTTTGGTAAGGAAAGTCACTATTGCGCTCATTGCCATACACAGTGCAAATAGCACTCGTGTCTGTTCCCAGCAAATACAGTGTATTGGACTGAAGAGGAGCTACTGTTCTTGTCAGTTTCCTAAGCAAAGTTGAACTACTTATGGTCCGTGTTTGTAGGAAGCACAGTTATTATGTTCTGAGCAAGCTCACTGTTCTGGCCCTATAGGAAACACAGTAGAGTAGAAGAGTGCTCTTTTCTCTAAAGCAGAGTGTGTTTCTTGTAAGGCGAGCTCGCGTTTGTTTTCCAGTCCTAAATGGAGTTGAGTCACAGACAGTTTTTGGTCCTACGAGCAAGAGTTGTTTTCTGGTAAGAAGAGTCACTATTGCGCTCCAAATGCCATAAACAGTGAAAATAGCACTCGTGTCTGTTCCCAGCAAGTACATTGTATTGGACTGAATAGGAGCTACTGTTCTTGTCAGTTTCCTAAGCAGAGTTGAACTAGATATGGTCCATGTGTGTAGGAAGCACAGTTCTTTTGTTCTGAGCAAGCTCACTGTTTGGACCCCATAGCAAACACAATAGAGTAGAAGAGTGCTCTTTTCTCAAAAGCAGAGTGTGTTTCTTGTAAGGCGAGCTAGCGTTTGTTTCCCAGTCCTAAATGGAGTTGAATCACATGCAGTTTGTGGTCCTACGAGCAAGAGTTGTTTTATGGTAAGAAGAGTCACTATTGCGCTGGCATTGCCATACACAGGACAAATAGCACTCGCGTCTGTTCCGAGCAAGTAGAGTGTATTGAACTGAAGAGGATCTACTGTTCTTGTCAGGTTCCTAAGCAGAGTTGAACTACATATGGTCCTTGTGTGTCGGAAGCACAGTCTTTTGTTCTGAGCAAGCTCACAGTTTGGACACCATAGGAAACACAGTAGAGTAGAAGAGTGCTCTTTTCTCAAAAGCAGAGTGTGATTCTTGTAAGGCGAGCTAGCTTTTGTGTCCCAGTCCTAAATGGAGTGGAATCCCATGCAGTTTCTGGTCCTACGTGCAAGAGTTGTTTTATGGTAATAATAGTCACTATTGCGCTGCCATTGCCATACACAGGACAAATAGCACTGGCGTCTGTTCCCAGCAAGTACAGTGTATTGGACTGAAGAGAATCTTGTGTTCTTGTCAGGTTCCTAAGCAGAATTGAACTAGATATGGCCGTGTGTGTAGGAAGCACAGTTCTTTTGTTCTGAGCAAGCTCACTGTTCGGACCCCATAGGAAACACAGTAGAGTAGAAGAGTGCTCTTTTCTCAAAAGCAGAGTGTGTTTCTTGTAAGGCGAGCTAGCGTTTGTTTCCCAGTCCTAAATGGAGTTGAATCACATGCAGTTTCTTTTCCTACGAACAAGAGTTGTTTTCTGGTAAGGAAAGTCACTATTGTGCTCCCATTGCCATACACAGGGCAAATAGCACTCGCGTCTGTTCCCAGCAAGTACAGTGTATTGGACTGAATAGGAGCTACTGTTCTTGTCAGTTTCCTAAGCAGAGTTGAACTAGATATGGTCCATGTGTGTAGGAAGCACAGTTCTTTTGTTCTGAGCAAGCTCACTGTTTGGACCCCACTGGAAACACAGTAGAGTAGAAGAGTGCTCTTTTCTCAAAAGCAGAGTGTGTTTCTTGTAAGGCGAGCTAGCGTTTGTTTCCCAGTCCTAAATGGAGTGGAATCACATGCAGTTTCTGGTCCTACGAGCAAGAGTTGTTTTATGGTAAGAATAGTCACTATTGCGCTGCCATTGCCATACATAGGACAAATATCACTGGCTTCTGTTCCCAGTAAGTACAGTGTATTGGACTGAAGAGGATCTACTGTTCTTGTCAGGTTCCTAAGCAGAATTGAACTAGATATGGCCCGTGTGTAGGAAGCACAGTTCTTTTGTTCTGAGCAAGCTCACTGTTCGGACCCCATAGGAAACACAGTAGAGTAGAAGAGTGCTCTTTTCTCAAAAGCAGAGTGTGTTTCTTGTAAGGCGAGCTAGCGTTTGTTTCCCAGTCCTAAATGGAGTTGAATCACATGCAGTTTCTGGTCCTACGAGCAAGAGATGTTTTGTGGTAAGGAAAGTCACTATTGCGCTCCCATTGCCATACACAGGGCAAATAGCACTCACGTCTGTTCCCAGCAAGTACAGTGTATCGGACTGAAGAAGAGCTACTGTTCTTGTCAGTTTCCTAAGCAGAGTTGAACTAGATATGACCCGTGTGTGTAGGAAGCACAGTTCTTATGTTCTGAGCAAGCTCACTGTTCTGGCCCTATAGGAAACACAGTAGAGTAAATGAGTGCTCTTTTATCTAAAGCAGTGTGTGTTTCTTGTAAGGCGAGCTAGCGTTTGTTTCCTAGTTTTAAATGGAGTTGAATCACATGCAGTTTCTGGTCCTACGAACAAGAGTTGTGTTCTGGTAATGAAAGTCACATTGCGCTCCGATTGCCATACACAGTGCAAAGAGCACTCGCGTCTGTTCCCAGCAAGTACAGTGTATTGGACTGAATAGGTGCTACTGTTCTTGTCAGTTTCCTAAGCAGAGTTGAACTACATATGGTCCGTGTGTGGAGGAGGCACAGTTCTTTTGTTCTAGCAAGCTCACTGTTTGGACCCCATAGGAAACACAGTAGAGTAGAAGAGTGCTCTTTACTCTAAAGCAGAGTGTGTTTACTGTAAGGCGAGCTATCGTTTGTTTCCCAGTCCTAAATGGAGTTGAATCCCATGCAGTTTCTGGTACCACGAGCAAGAGTTGTTTTGTGGTAAGAAGAGTCACTATTGTGCTTCCATTGCCATACATAGGACAAATAGCACTGGCGTCTGTTCTCAGCAAGTACAGTGTATCGGACTGAAGAGGAGCTACTGCTCTTGTCAGTTTCCTAAGTAGAGTTGAACTAGATATGGCCCGTGTGTGTAGGAAGCACAGTTTATGTTCTGAGCAAGCTCACTGTTCTGGCCCTATAGGAAACAGTAGAGTAAATGAGTGCTCTTTCCTCTAAAGCAGAGTGTGTTTCTTGTAAGGCGAGCTAGCGTTTGTTTCCTAGTCCTAAATGGAGTTGAATCACATGCAGTTTCTGGTCCTAGGAACAAGAGTTGTTTTCTGGTAATGAAAGTCACATTGCGCTCCGATTGCCATACACAGTGCAAAGAGCACTCGCGTCTGTTCCCAGCAAGTACAGTGTATTGGACTGAATAGGTGCTACTGTTCTTGTCAGTTTCCTAAGCAGAGTTGGACTACATATGGTCCGTGTGTGTAGGAAGCACAGTTCTTTTGTTCTGAGCAAGCTCACTGTTTGGACCCCATAGAAAACACAGTAGAGTAGAAGAGTGCTCTTTTCTCAAAAGCAGAGTGTGTTTCTTGTAAGGCGAGCTATCGTTTGTTTCGCAGCCCTAAAAGGAGTTGAATCCCATGCAGTTTCTGGTACTACGAGCAAGAGTTGTTTTCTGGTAAGAAGAGTCACTATTGTGCTGCCACTGCCATACACAGGACAAATAGCACTGGCGTCTGTTCCCAGCAAGTACAGTGTATTGGACTGAAGAGGATCTACTGTTCTTGTCAGGTTCCTAAGCAGAATTGAACTAGATATGGCCGTGTGTGTAGGAAGCACAGTTCTTATATTCTGAGCAAGCTACTGTTCTGGCCCTATAAAAAACACAGTAGAGTAGATGAGTGCTCTTTTCTCTAAAGCAGAGTGTGTTTCTTGTAAGGCGAGCTAGCGTTTGTTTCCTAGTCCTAAATGGAGTTGAATCACATGCAGTTTTTGGTCCTACAAGCAAGAGTTTTTTTCTGGTAAGAAGAGTCACTATTGTGCTCCAAATGCCATACACAGTGCAAATAGCACTCGCGTCTGTTCCCAGCATGTACAGTGTATTGGACTGAATAGGAGCTACTGTTCTTGTCAGTTTCCTAAGCAGAGTTGAACTAGATATGGTCCATGTGTGTAAGAAGCACAGTTCTTTTGTTCTGAGCAAGCTCACTGTTTGGACCCCAAAGGAAACACCGAAGAGTAAAAGAGAGCTCTTTTCTAAAAAGCAGAGAGTGCTTCTTGTAAGGCGAGCTAGCATTTGTTTACCAGTCCTAAATGGCGTTGAATCACATGTAGTTTGTGGTCCTACGAGCAAGAGTTGTTTTCTGGTAAGGAAAGTCACTATTGCGCTCTCATTGTCATACACAGTGCAAATAACACTCGCGTATGTTCCCAGCAAGTACAGTGTATTGGACTGAAGAGGAGCTACTGTTCTTGTCAGTTTCTTAAGCAGAGTTGAACTAGATATGGTCCATGTGTGTAGGAAGCACAGTTCTTTGTTCTGAGCAAGCTCACTGTTTGGACCCCATAGGAAACACAGTAGAGTAGAAGAGTGCTCTTTTCTCAAAAGCAGAGTGTGTTTCATGTAAGGCGAGCTAGCATTTGTTTGCCAGTCCTAAATGGCGTTGAATCACATGGAGTTTGTGTTCCTACGAGCAAGAGTTGTTTTTGGTAAGGAAAGTCACTATTGCGCTCATTGCCATACACAGTGCAAATAGCTCTCGCGTCTGTTCCCAGTAAGTACAGTGTATTGGACTGAAGAGGAGCTACTGTTCTTGTCAGTTTCTTAAGCAGAGTTGAACTAGATATGGTCCATGTGTGTAGGCAGCACAGTTCTTTGTTCTGAGCAAGCTCACTGTTTGGACCCCATAGGAAACACAGTAGAGTAGAACAGTGCTCTTTTCTCAAAAGCAGAGTGTGTTTCATGTAAGGCGAGCTAGAATTTGTTTCCCAGTCCTAAATGGCGTTGAATCACATGCAGTTTGTGGTCCTACGAGCAAGAGTTGTTTTCTGGTAAGAAGAGTCACTATCGCGCTGCCATTGCGATACACAGGGCAAATAGCACTCGTGTCTGTTCCCAGCAAGTACAGTGTATTGGACTGAAGAGGAGCTACTGTTCTTGTCAGTTTCCTAAGCAAAGTTGAACTACATATGGTCCGTGTGTGTAGGAAGCACAGTTGTTTGTTCTGAGCAAGCTCACTGTTTGGACCCCATAGGAAACTCAGTAGAGTAGAAGAGAGCTCTTTTCTCTAAAGCAGAGTGTGTTTCATGTAAGGCGAGCTAGCATTTGTTTCCCAGTCCTAAATGGCATTGAATCACATGCAGTTTGTGGTCCTACGAGCAAGAGTTGTTTTTGGTAAGGAAAGTCACTATTGCGCTCATTGCCATACACAGTGCAAATAGCACTCGTTTCTGTTCCCAGCAAGTACAGTGTATTGGACTGAAGAGGAGCTACTGTTCTTGTCAGTTTCCTAAGCAGAATTGAAATAGATATGGCCGTGTGTGTAGGAAGCACAGTTCTTTTGTTCTGAGCAAGCTCACTGTTCTGGCCCTATAGGAAACACAGTAGAGTAGAAGAGTGCTCTTTTCTCAAAAGCAGAGTGTGTTTCTTGTAAGGCGAGCTAGCATTTGTTTCCTAGACCTGAATGGAGTTGAATCACATGCAGTTTCTGGTCCTACGAACAAGAGTTGTTTTCTGGTAAGGAAAGTCACTATTGTGCTCCCATTGCCATACACAGGGCAAATAGCACTCGCGTATTTTCCCAGCAAGTACAGTGTATTGGACTGAATAGGAGCTACTGTTCTTGTC
Source organism: Peromyscus eremicus (assembly GCF_949786415.1). Classification (NCBI taxonomy): domain Eukaryota; kingdom Metazoa; phylum Chordata; class Mammalia; order Rodentia; family Cricetidae; genus Peromyscus; species Peromyscus eremicus. The sequence continues at coordinate 490,964 of NW_026734384.1, read as the reverse complement.
AGTTTCCTAAGCAGAGTTGAACTACATATGGTCCTTGTGTGTAGGAAGCACAGTTCTTTTGTTCTGAGCAAGATCACTGTTGGGACCCCTTAGGAAACACAGTAGAGTAGAAGAGTGCTCTTTTCTCAAAAGGAGAGTGTGTTTCTTGTAAGGCGAGCTAGCGTTTGTTTCCTAGTCCTACATGGAGTTGAATCACATACAGTTTCTTTTCCTACGAACAAGAGTTGTTTTCTGGTAAGGAAAGTCACATTGCGCTCCCATTGCCATTCACAGTGCAAATAGCACTCCCGTCTGTTCCCAGCAAGTACAGTGTATTGGACTGAATAGGTGCTACTGTTCTTGTCAGTTTCCTAAGCTGAATTGAACTAGATATGATCCGTGTGTGTAGGAAGCACAGTTCATTTGTTCTGAGCAAGCTCACTGTTTGGACCCCAGAGGAAACACAGTAGAGTAGAAGAGTGCTCTTTTCTCTAAAACAGAGTGTGTTTCTTGTAAAACGAGCTAGCGTTTGTGTCAAAGTACTAAATGGAGTGGAATCAAATGCAGTTTCTGGTCCTACGTGCAAGAGTTGTTTTATGGTAAGAAGAGTCACTATTGCGCTGCCATTGCCATACACAGGACAAATAGCACTGGCGTCTGTTCCCAGCAAGTACAGTGTATTGGACTGAAGAGGATCTACTGTTCTTGTCAGGTTCCTAAGCAGAATTGAACTAGATATGGCCCTTGTGTAGGAAGCACAGTTCTTTTGTTCTTAGCAAGCTCACTGTTCGGACTCCATAGGAAAAAAAGTAGAGTAGAAGAGTGCTCTTTTCTCAAAAGCAGAGTGTGTTTCTTGTAAGGCGAGCTAGCGTTTGTTTCCCAGTCCAAATGGAGTTGAATCACATGCAGTTTCTGGTCCTACGAGCAAGAGTTGTTTTCTGGTAAGGAAAGTCATTATTGCGCTCCCATTGCCATACACAGTGCAAATAGCACTCACGTCTGTTCCCAGCAAGTACAGTGTATCGGACTGAAGGGGAGCTACTGTTCTTGTCAGTTTCCTAAGCAGAGTTGAACTAGCTATGGCCCGTGTTTGTAGGAACCACAGTTATTATGTTCTGAGCAAGCTCACTGTTCTGGCCCTATAGGAAACACAGTAGAGTAGAAGAATGCTCTTTTCTCTAAAACAGAGTGTGTTTCTTGTAAGGCGAGCTCGCGTTTGTTTTCCAGTCCTAAATGGAGTTGAGTCACAGACAGTTTTTGGTCCTATGAGCAAGAGTCGTTTTCTGGTAAGAAGAGTCACTATTGCGCTCCAAATGCCATAAACAGTGAAAATAGCACTCGCGTCTGTTTCCAGCAAGTACATTGTATTGGACTGAATAGGAGCTACTGTTCTTGTCAGTTTCCTAAGCAGAGTTGAACTAGATATGGTCCATGTGTGTAGGAAGGACAGTTCTTTTGTTCTGAGCAAGCTCACTGTTTGGACCCCATAGCAAACACAGTAGAGTAGAAGAGTGCTCTTTTCTCAAAAGCAGAGTGTGTTTCTTGTAAGGTGAGCTAGCGTTTGTTTCCCAGTCCTAAAAGGAGTGGAATCACATGCAGTTTCTGGTCCTATGAGCAAGAGTTGTTTTATGGTAAGAATAGTCACTATTGCGCTGGCATTGCCATACACAGGACAAATAGCACTGGCGTCTGTTCCCAGCAAGTACAGTGTATTGGACTGAAGAGGATCTACTGTTCTTGTCAGTTTCCTAAGCAGAATTGAAATAGATATGGCCGTGTGCGTAGGAAGCACAGTTCTTTTGTTCTGAGCAAGCTCACTGTTCGGACCCCATAGGAAACACAGTAGAGTAGAAGAGTGCTCATTTCTGAAAAGCAGAGTGTGTTTCTTGTAACGCGAGCTAGCATTTGTTTCCCAGTCCTAAATGGAGTTGAATCACATGCAGTTTGTGGTCCTACGAGCAAGCGTTGTTTTATGGTAAGAATAGTCATTATAGCGCTGCCATTGCCATACATAGGACAAATAGCACTGGCTTCTGTTCGCAGCAAGTACAGTGTATTGGACTGAAGAGGATCTACTGTTCTTGTCAGGTTCCTAAGCAGAATTGAACTAGGTATGGCCGTGTGTGTAGGAAGCACAGTTCTTTTGTTCTGAGCAAGCTCAATGTTCGGACCCCACAGGAAACACAGTAGATTAGAAGAGTGCTCTTTTCTCAAAAGCAGAGTGTGTTTCTTGTAAGGCGAGCTAGCGTTTGTTTCCTAGTCCTGAATGGAGTTGAATCACATGCAGTTTCTATTCCTACGAACAAGAGTTGTTTTCTTGTAAGGAAAGTCACTATTGTGCTTCCATTGCCATACACAGGGCAAATAGCACTCGTGTATTTTCCCAGCAAGTACAGTGAATTGGACTGAATAGGAGCTACTGTTCTTGTCAGTTTCCTAAGCAGATTTGAACTACATATGGTCCTTGTGTGTAGGAAGCACGGTCTTTTGTTCTGAGCAAGCTCACTGTTTGGACCTCATAGGAAACACAGTAGAGTAGAAGACCTCTTTTCTCAAAAGCAGAGTGTGTTTCTTGTAAGGCGAGCTAGCGTTTGTGTCATAGTGCTAAATGGAGTTGAATCCCATGCAGTTTCTGGTCCTACGTTCAAGAGTTGTTTTATGGTAAGAATAGTCACGATTGCGCTGCCATTGCCATACACAGGACAAATAGCACTGGCGTCTGTTCCCAGCAAGTACAGTGTATTGGACTGAAGAGGATCTACTGTTCTTGTCAGGTTCCTAAGCAGAATTGCACTAGATATGGCCGTGTGTGTAGGAAGCCCAGTTGTTTTGTTCTGAGCAAGCTCACTGTTCGGACCCCATAGGAAACACAGTAGAGTAGAAGAGTGCTCTTTTCTCAAAAGCAGAGTGTGTTTCTTGTAAGGCGAGCTAGCGTTTGTTTCCCAGTCCTAAATGGAGTTGAATCACATGCAGTTTCTGGTCCTACGAGCAAGAGTTGTTTTCAGGTAAGGAAAGTCACTATTGCGCTCTCATTGCCATACACAGTGCAAATAACACTCGCGAATGTTCCAAGCAAGGACAGTGTATTGGACTGAAGAGGAGCTACTGTTCTTGTCAGTTTCTTAAGCAGAGTTGAACTAGATATGGTCCATGTGTGTAGGAAGCACAGTTCTTTGTTCTAAGCAAGGTCACTGTTTGGACCCCATAGGAAACACAGTAGAGTAGAAGAGTGCTCTTTTCTCAAAAGCAGAGTGTGTTTCATGTAAGGCGAGCTAGCATTTGTTTCCCAGTCCTAAACGGAGTTGAATCACATGCAGTTTCTGGTCCTACGAGCAAGAGTTGTTCCTGGTAAGGAAAGTCACTATTGCGCTCATTGCCATACACAGTGCAAATAGCACTCGTGTCTGTTCCCAGCAAGTACAGTGTATTGGACTGAAGAGGAGCTACTGTTCTTGTCAGTTTCCTAAGCAAAGTTGAACTACATATGGTCCGTGTGTGTAGGAAGCACAGTTCTTTGTTCTGAGCAAGCTCACTGTTTGGACCCCATAGGAAACACAGTAGAGTAGAAGAGTGCTCTTTTCTCAAAAGCAGAGTGTGTTTCATGTAAGGCGAGCTAGCATTTGTTTCCCAGTCCTAAATGGCGTTGAATCACATGCAGTTTGTGGTCCTACGAACAAGAGTTGTTTTTGGTAAGGAAAGTCACTATTGCGCTCATTGCCATACACAGTGCAAATAGCACTCGTGTCTGTTCCCAGCAAATACAGTGTATTGGACTGAAGAGGAGCTACTGTTCTTGTCAGTTTCCTAAGCAAAGTTGAACTACTTATGGTCCGTGTTTGTAGGAAGCACAGTTATTATGTTCTGAGCAAGCTCACTGTTCTGGCCCTATAGGAAACACAGTAGAGTAGAAGAGTGCTCTTTTCTCTAAAGCAGAGTGTGTTTCTTGTAAGGCGAGCTCGCGTTTGTTTTCCAGTCCTAAATGGAGTTGAGTCACAGACAGTTTTTGGTCCTACGAGCAAGAGTTGTTTTCTGGTAAGAAGAGTCACTATTGCGCTCCAAATGCCATAAACAGTGAAAATAGCACTCGTGTCTGTTCCCAGCAAGTACATTGTATTGGACTGAATAGGAGCTACTGTTCTTGTCAGTTTCCTAAGCAGAGTTGAACTAGATATGGTCCATGTGTGTAGGAAGCACAGTTCTTTTGTTCTGAGCAAGCTCACTGTTTGGACCCCATAGCAAACACAATAGAGTAGAAGAGTGCTCTTTTCTCAAAAGCAGAGTGTGTTTCTTGTAAGGCGAGCTAGCGTTTGTTTCCCAGTCCTAAATGGAGTTGAATCACATGCAGTTTGTGGTCCTACGAGCAAGAGTTGTTTTATGGTAAGAAGAGTCACTATTGCGCTGGCATTGCCATACACAGGACAAATAGCACTGGCGTCTGTTCCGAGCAAGTAGAGTGTATTGAACTGAAGAGGATCTACTGTTCTTGTCAGGTTCCTAAGCAGAGTTGAACTACATATGGTCCTTGTGTGTCGGAAGCACAGTCTTTTGTTCTGAGCAAGCTCACAGTTTGGACACCATAGGAAACACAGTAGAGTAGAAGAGTGCTCTTTTCTCAAAAGCAGAGTGTGATTCTTGTAAGGCGAGCTAGCTTTTGTGTCCCAGTCCTAAATGGAGTGGAATCCCATGCAGTTTCTGGTCCTACGTGCAAGAGTTGTTTTATGGTAATAATAGTCACTATTGCGCTGCCATTGCCATACACAGGACAAATAGCACTGGCGTCTGTTCCCAGCAAGTACAGTGTATTGGACTGAAGAGAATCTTCTGTTCTTGTCAGGTTCCTAAGCAGAATTGAACTAGATATGGCCGTGTGTGTAGGAAGCACAGTTCTTTTGTTCTGAGCAAGCTCACTGTTCGGACCCCATAGGAAACACAGTAGAGTAGAAGAGTGCTCTTTTCTCAAAAGCAGAGTGTGTTTCTTGTAAGGCGAGCTAGCGTTTGTTTCCCAGTCCTAAATGGAGTTGAATCACATGCAGTTTCTTTTCCTACGAACAAGAGTTGTTTTCTGGTAAGGAAAGTCACTATTGTGCTCCCATTGCCATACACAGGGCAAATAGCACTCGCGTCTGTTCCCAGCAAGTACAGTGTATTGGACTGAATAGGAGCTACTGTTCTTGTCAGTTTCCTAAGCAGAGTTGAACTAGATATGGTCCATGTGTGTAGGAAGCACAGTTCTTTTGTTCTGAGCAAGCTCACTGTTTGGACCCCACTGGAAACACAGTAGAGTAGAAGAGTGCTCTTTTCTCAAAAGCAGAGTGTGTTTCTTGTAAGGCGAGCTAGCGTTTGTTTCCCAGTCCTAAATGGAGTGGAATCACATGCAGTTTCTGGTCCTACGAGCAAGAGTTGTTTTATGGTAAGAATAGTCACTATTGCGCTGGCATTGCCATACACAGGACAAATAGCACTGGCGTCTGTTCCGAGCAAGTACAGCGTATTGAACTGAAGAGGATCTACTGTTCTTGTCAGGTTCCTAGGCAGAATTGAACTAGATATGGCCGTGTGTGTAGGAAGCACAGTTCTTTTGTTCTGAGCAAGCTCACTGTTCGGACCCCATAGGAAACACAGTAGAGTAGAAGAGTGCTCTTTTCTCAAAAGCAGAGTGTGTTTCTTGTAAGGCGAGCTAGCGTTTGTTTCCCAGTCCTAAATGGAGTTGAATCACATGCAGTTTCTTTTCCTACGAACAAGAGTTGTTTTCTGGTAAGTAAGGTCACTATTGTGCTCCCATTGCCATACACAGGGCAAATAGCACTCGCGTCTGTTCCCAGCAAGTACAGTGTATTGGACTGAATAGGAGCTACTGTTCTTGTCAGTTTCCTAAGCAGAGTTGAACTACATATGGTCCTTGGGTGTCGGAAGCACAGTCTTTTGTTCTGAGCAAGCTCACAGTTTGGACACCATAGGAAACACAGTAGAGTAGAAGAGTGCTCTTTTCTCAAAAGCAGAGTGTGATTCTTGTAAGGCGAGCTAGCGTTTGTGTCCCAGTCCTAAATGGAGTGGAATCACATGCAGTTTCTGGTCCTACGTGCAAGAGTTGTTTTATGGTAATAATAGTCACTAGTGCGCTGCCATTGCCATACACAGGACAAATAGCACTGGCGTCTGTTCCCAGCAAGTACAGTGTATTGGACTGAAGAGAATCTTTTGTTCTTGTCAGGTTCCTAAGCAGAATTGAACTAGATATGGCCGTGTGTGTAGGAAGCACAGTTCTTTTGTTCTGAGCAAGCTCACTGTTTGGACCCCATAGCAAACACAGTAGAGTAGAAGAGTGCTCTTTTCTCAAAAGCAGAGTGTGTTTCTTGTAAGGCGAGCTAGCGTTTGTTTCCCAGTCCTAAATGGAGTGGAATCACATGCAGTTTCTGGTCCTACGAGCAAGAGTTGTTTTATGGTAAGAATAGTCACTATTGCGCTGGCATTGCCATACACAGGACAAATAGCACTGGCGTCTGTTCCCAGCAAGTACAGTGTATTGAACTGAAGAGGATCTACTGTTCTTGTCAGTTTCCTAAGCAGAATTGAAATAGATATGGCCGTGTGTGTAGGAAGCACAGTTCTTTTGTTCTGAGCAAGCTCAATGTTCGGACCACATAGGAAACACAGTAGAGTAGAAGAGTGCTCATTTCTGAAAAGCAGAGTGTGTTTCTTGTAAGGCGAGCTAGCATTTGTTTCCCAGTCCAAAATGGAGTTGAATCACATGCAGTTTGTGGTCCTACGAGCAAGAGTTGTTTTATGGTAAGAATAGTCATTATAGCGCTGCCATTGCCATACATAGGACAAATAGCACTGGCTTCTGTTCGCAGCAAGTACAGTGTATTGGACTGAAGAGGATCTACTGTTCTTGTCAGTTTCCTAAGCAGAGTTGAACTACATATGGTCCTTGTGTGTAGGAAGCACAGTTCTTTTGTTCTGAGCAAGATCACTGTTCGGACCCCATAGGAAACACAGTAGAGTAGAAGAGTGCTCTTTTCTCAAAAGCAGAGTGTGTTTCCTGTAAGGCGAGCTAGCGTTTGTTTCCTAGTCCTACATGGAGTTGAATCACATACAGTTTCTTTTCCTACGAACAAGAGCTGTTTTCTGGTAAGGAAAGTCACTATTGCGCTCCCATTGCCCTACACAGGGCAAATAGCACTCGCGTATTTCCCAGCAAGTACAGTGTATTGGACTGAATAGGAGCTACTGTTATTGTCAGTTTCCTAAGCAGAGTTGAACTACATATGGTCCTTGTGTGTAGGAAGCACAGTTCTTTTGTTCTGAGCAAGATCACTGTTCGGACCCCATAGGAAACACAGTAGAGTAGAAGAGTGCTCTTTTCTCAAAAGCAGAGTGTGTTTCATGTAAGGCGAGCTAGCGTTTGTTTCCTAGTCCTACATGGAGTTGAATCACATACAGTTTCTTTTCCTACGAACAAGAGTTGTTTTCTGGTAAGGAAAGTCACATTGCGCTCCCATTGCCATTCACAGTGCAAATAGCACTCGCGTCTGTTCCCAGCAAGTACAGTGTATCGGACTGAAGAGGAGCTACTGTTCTTGTCAGTTTCCTAAGCAGACTTCAACTAGATATGGCCCGTGTGTGTAGGAAGCACAGTTCTTTTTTTCTGAGCAAGCTCAGTGTTCTGGCCCTACAGGAAACACAGTAGAGTAGATGAGTGCTCTTTTCTCTAAAGCAGAGTGTGTTTCTTGTAAGGCGAGCTAGCGTTTGTTTCCTAGTCCTAAATGGAGTTGAATCACATGCAGTTTTTGGTCCTACAAGCAAGAGTTTTTTTCTGGTAAGAGGAGTCACTATTGTGCTCCAAATGCCATACCCAGTGCAAATAGCACTCGCGTCTGTTCCCAGCATGTACAGTGTATTGGACTGAATAGGAGCTACTGTTCTTGTCAGTTTCCTAAGCAGAGTTGAACTTGATATGGTCCATGTGTGTAGGAAGCACAGTTCTTTTGTTCTGAGCAAGCTCACAGTTTGGACCCCATAGCAAACACAGTAGAGTAGAAGAGTGCTCTTTTCTCAAAAGCAGAGTGTGTTTCTTGTAAGGCGAGCTAGCGTTTGTTTCCCAGTCCTAAATGGAGTGGAATCACATGCAGTTTGTGGTCCTACGAGCAAGAGTTGTTTTATGGTAAGAAGAGTCACAATTGCGCTGGCATTGCCATACACAGGACAAATAGCACTGGCGTCTGTTCCGAGCAAGTAGAGTGTATTGAACTGAAGAGGATCTACTGTTCTTGTCAGGTTCCTAAGCAGAGTTGAACTACATATGGTCCTTGTGTGTCGGAAGCACAGTCTTTTGTTCTGAGCAAGCTCACAGTTTGGACACCATAGGAAACACAGTAGAGTAGAAGAGTGCTCTTTTCTCAAAAGCAGAGTGTGATTCTTGTAAGGCGAGCTAGCTTTTGTGTCCCAGTCCTAAATGGAGTGGAATCACATGCAGTTTCTGGTCCTACGTGCAAGAGTTGTTTTATGGTAATAATAGTTACTATTGCGCTGCCATTGCCATACACAGGACAAAATAGCACTGGCGTCTGTTCCCAGCAAGTACAGTGTATTGGACTGAAGAGAATCTTTTGTTCTTGTCAGGTTCCTAAGCAGAATTGAACTAGATATGGCCGTGTGTGTAGGAAGCACAGTTCTTTTGTTCTGAGCAAGCTCACTGTTCGGACCCCATAGTAAACACAGTAGAGTAGAAGAGTGCTCTTTTCTCAAAAGCAGAGTGTGTTTCTTGTAAGGCGAGCTAGCGTTTGTTTCCCAGTCCTAAATGGAGTTGAATCACATGCAGTTTCTTTTCCTACGAACAAGAGTTGTTTTCTGGTAAGGAAAGTCACTATTGTGCTCCCATTGCCATCCACAGGGCAAATAGCACTCGCGTCTGTTCCCAGCAAGTACAGTGTATTGGACTGAATAGGAGCTACTGTTCTTGTCAGTTTCTTAAACAGAGTTGAACTAGATATGGTCCATGTGTGTAGGAAGCACAGTTCTTTTGTTCTGAGCAAGCTCACTGTTTGGACCCCATTGGAAACACAGTAGAGTAGAAGAGTGATCTTTTCTCAAAAGCAGAGTGTGTTTCTTGTAAGGCGAGCTAGCGTTTGTTTCCCAGTCCTAAATGGAGTGGAATCACATGCAGTTTCTGGTCCTACGAGCAAGAGTTGTTTTATGGTAAGAAGAGTCACTATTGCGCTGGCATTGCCATACACAGGACAAATAGCACTGGCGTCTGTTCCGAGCACGTACAGTGTATTGAACTGAAGAGGATCTACTGTTCTTGTCAGGTTCCTAGGCAGAATTGAACTAGATATGGCCGTGTGTGTAGGAAGCACAGTTCTTTTGTTCTGAGAAAGCTCACTGTTCGGACCCCATAGGAAACACAGTAGAGTAGAAGAGTGCTCTTTTCTCAAAAGCAGAGTGTGTTTCTTGTAAGGCGAGCTAGCGTTTGTTTCCCAGTCCTAAATGGAGTTGAATCACATGCAGTTTCTTTTCCTACGAACAAGAGTTGTTTTCTGGTAAGTAAGGTAACTATTGTGCTCCCATTGCCATACACAGGGCAAATAGCACTCGCGTCTGTTCCAGCAAGTACAGTGTATTGGACTGAATAGGAGCTACTGTTCTTGTCAGTTTCCTAAGCAGAGTTGAACTACATATGGTCCTTGTGTGTCGGAAGCACAGTCTTTTGTTCTGAGCAAGCTCACAGTTTGTACACCATAGGAAACACAGTAGAGTAGAAGAGTGCTCTTTTCTCAAAAGCAGAGTGTGATTCTTGTAAGGCGAGCTAGCGTTTGTGTCCCAGTCCTAAATGGAGTGGAATCCCATGCAGTTTCTGGTCCTACGTGCAAGAGTTGTTTTATGGTAATAATAGTCACTATTGCGCTGCCATTGCCATACACAGGACAAATAGCACTGGCGTCTGTTCCCAGCAAGTACAGTGTATTGGACTGAAGAGAATCTTCTGTTCTTGTCAGGTTCCTAAGCAGAATTGAAATAGATATGGCCGTGTGTGTAGGAAGTACAGTTCTTGTGTTCTGAGCAAGCTCAATGTTCGGACCCCAAAGGAAACACAGTAGAGTAGAAGAGTGCTCATTTCTGAAAAAGCAGAGTGTGTTTCTTGTAAGGCGAGCTAGCGTTTGTTTCCCAGTCCTAAACGGAGTTGAATCACATGCAGTTTCTTTTCCTACGAACAAGAGTTGTTTTCTGGTAAGGAAAGTCACTATTGTGCTCCCATTGCCATACACAGGGCAAATAGCACTCGCGTCTGTTCCCAGCAAGTACAGTGTATTGGACTGAATAGGAGCTACTGTTCTTGTCAGTTTCCTAAGCAGAGTTGAACTAGATATGGTCCTTGTGTGTAGGAAGCACAGTTCTTTTGTTCTGAGCAAGCTCACTGTTTGGACCCCATAGCAAACACAGTAGAGTAGAAGAGTGCTCTTTTCTCAAAAGCAGAGTGTGTTTCTTGTAAGGCGAGCTAGCGTTTGTTTCCCAGTCCTAAATGGAGTGGAATCACATGCAGTTTCTGGTCCTACGAGCAAGAGTTGTTTTATGGTAAGAATAGTCACTATTGCGCTGGCATTGCCATACACAGGACAAATAGCACTGGCGTCTGTTCCCAGCAAGTACAGTGTATTGGACTGAAGAGGATCTACTGTTCTTGTCAGTTTCCTAAGCAGAATTGAAATAGATATGGCCGTGTGTGTAGGAAGCACAGTTCTTTTGTTCTGAGCAAGCTCAATGTTCGGACCCCATAGGAAACACAGTAGAGTAGAAGAGTGCTCATTTCTGAAAAGCAGAGTGTGTTTCTTGTAAGGCGAGCTAGCATTTGTTTCCCTGTCCTAAATGGAGTTGAATCACATGCAGTTTGTGGTCCTACGAGCAAGAGTTGTTTTATGGTAAGAATAGTCATTATAGCGCTGCCATTGCCATACATAGGACAAATAGCACTGGCTTCTGTTCGCAGCAAGTACAGTGTATTGGACTGAAGAGGATCTACTGTTCTTGTCAGTTTCCTAAGCAGAGTTGAACTACATATGGTCCTTGTGTGTAGGAAGCACAGTTCTTTTGTTCTGAGCAAGATCACTGTTCGGACCCCATAGGAAACACAGTAGAGTAGAAGAGTGCTCTTTTCTCAAAAGCAGAGTGTGTTTCATGTAAGGCGAGCTAGCGTTTGTTTCCTAGTCCTACATGGAGTTGAATCACATACAGTTTCTTTTCCTACGAACAAGAGTTGTTTTCTGGTAAGGAAAGTCACTATTGCGCTCCCATTGCCCTACACAGGGCAAATAGCACTCGCGTATTTTCCCAGCAAGTACAGTGTATTGGACTGAATAGGAGCTACTGTTCTTGTCAGTTTCCTAAGCAGAGTTGAACTACATATGGTCCTTGTGTGTAGGAAGCACAGTTCTTTTGTTCTGAGCAAGATCACTGTTCGGACCCCATAGGAAACACAGTAGAGTAGAAGAGTGCTCTTTTCTCAAAAGCAGAGTGTGTTTCATGTAAGGCGAGCTAGCGTTTGTTTCCTAGTCCTACATGGAGTTGAATCACATACAGTTTCTTTTCCTACGAACAAGAGTTGTTTTCTGGTAAGGAAAGTCACATTGTGCTCCCATTGCCATTCACAGTGCAAATAGCACTCGCGTCTGTTCCCAGAAAGTACAGTGTATCGGACTGAAGAGGAGCTACTGTTCTTGTCAGTTTCCTAAGCAGACTTCAACTAGATATGGCCCGTGTGTATAGGAAGCACAGTTCTTATGTTCTGAGCAAGCTACTGTTCTGGCCCTATAGGAAACACAGTAGAGTAGATGAGTGCTCTTTTCTCTAAAGCAGAGTGTGTTTCTTGTAAGGCGAGCTAGCGTTTGTTTCCTAGTCCTAAATGGAGTTGAATCACATGCAGTTTTTGGTCCTACAATCAAGAGTTTTTTTCTGGTAAGAGGAGTCACTATTGTGCTCCAAATGCCATACCCAGTGCAAATAGCACTCGCGTCTGTTCCCAGCATGTACAGTGTATTGGACTGAATAGGAGCTACTGTTCTTGTCAGTTTCCTAAGCAGAGTTGAACTTGATATGGTCCATGTGTGCAGGAAGCCGAGTTCTTTTGTTCTGAGCAAGCTCACTGTTTGGACCCCATAGGAAACACCGTAGAGTAGAAGAGAGCTCTTTTCTAAAAAGCAGAGAGTGTTTCTTGTAAGGCAAGCTAGCATTTGTTTACCAGTCCTAAATGGCGTTGAATCACATGCAGTTTGTGGTCCTATGAGCAAGAGTTGTTTTTGGTAAGGAAAGTCACTATTGCGCTCATTGCCATACACAGTGCAAATAGCACTCGTGTCTGTTCCCAGCAAGTACAGTGTATTGGACTGAAGAGGAGCTACTGTTCTTGTCAGTTTCCTAAGCAGAGTTGAACTAGATATAGCCCGTGTTTGTAGGAAGTACAGTTATTATGTTCTGAGCAAGCTCACTGTTCTGGCCCTATAGGAAACACAGTAGAGTAGAAGAGTGCTCTTTTCTCTAAAGCAGAGTGTGTTTCTTGTAAGGCGAGCTCGCGTTTGTTTTCCAGTCCTAAATGGAGTTGAGTCACAGACAGTTTTTGGTCCTACGAGCAAGAGTTGTTTTCTGGTAAGAAGAGTCACTATTGCGCTCCAAATGCCATAAACAGTGAAAATAGCACTCGCGTCTGTTCCCAGCAAGTACATTGTATTGGACTGAATAGGAGCTACTGTTCTTGTCAGTTTCCTAAGCAGAGTTGAACTAGATATGGTCCATGTGTGTAGGAAGCACAGTTCTTTTGTTCTGAGCAAGCTCACTGTTTGGACCCCATAGCAAACACAGTAGAGTAGAAGAGTGCACTTTTCTCAAAAGCAGAGTGTGTTTCTTGTAAGGCGAGCTAGCATTTGTTTCCCAGTCCTAAATGGAGTGGAATCACATGCAGTTTCTGGTCCTACGAGAAAGAGTTGTTTTATGGTAAGAATAGTCACTATTGCGCTGGCATTGCCATACAGTGCAAATAACCCTCGCGTGTGTTCCCAGCAAGTACAGTGAATTGGACTGAAGAGGATCTACTGTTCTTGTCAGGTTCCAAAGCAGAATTGAACTAGGTATGGCCGTGTGTGTAGGAAGCACAGTTCTTTTGTTCTGAGCAAGCTCACTGTTTGGACCCCATAGGAAACACAGTAGAGTAGAAGAGTGCTCTTTTCTCAAAAGCAGAGTGTGTTTCTTGTAAGGCGAGTTAGCGTTTGTTTCCCAGTCCTAAATGGAGTTGAATCACATGCAGTTTCTTGTCCTGCGAGCAAGAGTTGTTTTCTGGTAAGGAAAGTCACTATTGCGCTCCCTTTGCCATACACAGGGCAAATATCACTCGCGTACGTTCCCAGCAAGTACAGTGTATTGGAGTGAAGAGGATCTACTGTTCTTGTCAGGTTCCTAAGCAGAATTGCACTAGATATGGCCGTGTGTGTAGGAAGCCCAGTTGTTTTGTTCTGAGCAAGCTCACTGTTCGGACCCCATAGGAAACACAGTAGAGTAGAAGAGTGCTCTTTTCTCAAAAGCAGAGTGTGTTTTTTGTAAGGCGAGCTAGCGTTTGTTTCCCAGTCCTAAATGGAGTTGAATCACATGCAGTTTCTGGTCCTACGAGCAAGACTTGTTTTCAGGTAAGGAAAGTCACTATTGCGCTCCCATTGCCATACACAGTGCAAATAACACTCGCGAATGTTCCAAGCAAGGACAGTGTATTGGACTGAAGAGGAGCTACTGTTCTTGTCAGTTTCTTAAGCAGAGTTGAACTAGATATGGTCCATGTGTGTAGGAAGCACAGTTCTTTGTTCTAAGCAAGCTCACTGTTTGGACCCCATAGGAAACACAGTAGAGTAGAAGAGTGCTCTTTTCTCAAAAGCAGAGTGTGTTTCATGTAAGGCGAGCTAGCATTTGTTTCCCAGTCCTAAATGGCGTTGAATCACATGCAGTTTGTGGTCCTACGAGCAAGAGTTGTTCCTGGTAAGGAAAGTCACTATTGCGCTCATTGCCATACACAGTGCAAATAGCACTCGTGTCTGTTCCCAGCAAGTACAGTGTATTGGACTGAAGAGGATCTACTGTTCTTGTCAGTTTCCTAAGCAGAGTTGAACTACATATGGTCCTTGTGTGTAGGAAGCACAGTTCTTTTGTTCTGAGCAAGATCACTGTTCGGACCCCATAGGAAACACAGTAGAGTAGAAGAGTGCTCTTTTCTCAAAAGCAGAGTGTGTTTCATGTAAGGCGAGCTAGCGTTTGTTTCCTAGTCCTACATGGAGTTGAATCACATACAGTTTCTTTTCCTACGAACAAGAGTTGTTTTCTGGTAAGGAAAGTCACTATTGCGCTCCCATTGCCCTACACAGGGCAAATAGCACTCGCGTATTTTCCCAGCAAGTACAGTGTATTGGACTGAATAGGAGCTACTGTTCTTGTCAGTTTCCTAAGCAGAGTTGAACTACATATGGTCCTTGTGTGTAGGAAGCACAGTTCTTTTGTTCTGAGCAAGATCACTGTTCGGACCCCATAGGAAACACAGTAGAGTAGAAGAGTGCTCTTTTCTCAAAAGCAGAGTGTGTTTCATGTAAGGCGAGCTAGCGTTTGTTTCCTAGTCCTACATGGAGTTGAATCACATACAGTTTCTTTTCCTACGAACAAGAGTTGTTTTCTGGTAAGGAAAGTCACATTGCGCTCCCATTGCCATTCACAGTGCAAATAGCACTCGCGTCTGTTCCCAGCAAGTACAGTGTATCGGACTGAAGAGGAGCTACTGTTCTTGTCAGTTTCCTAAGCAGACTTCAACTAGATATGGCCCGTGTGTGTAGGAAGCACAGTTCTTTTTTTCTGAGCAAGCTCAGTGTTCTGGCCCTACAGGAAACACAGTAGAGTAGATGAGTGCTCTTTTCTCTAAAGCAGAGTGTGTTTCTTGTAAGGCGAGCTAGTGTTTGTTTCCTAGTCCTAAATGGAGTTGAATCACATGCAGTTTTTGGTCCTACAAGCAAGAGTTTTTTTCTGGTAAGAGGAGTCACTATTGTGCTCCAAATGCCATACCCAGTGCAAATAGCACTCGCGTCTGTTCCCAGCATGTACAGTGTATTGGACTGAATAGGAGCTACTGTTCTTGTCAGTTTCCTAAGCAGAGTTGAACTTGATATGGTCCATGTGTGTAGGAAGCACAGTTCTTTTGTTCTGAGCAAGCTCACTGTTTGGACCCCATAGCAAACACAGTAGAGTAGAAGAGTGCTCTTTTCTCAAAAGCAGAGTGTGTTTCTTGTAAGGCGAGCTAGTGTTTGTTTCCCAGTCCTAAATGGAGTGGAATCACATGCAGTTTGTGGTCCTACGAGCAAGAGTTGTTTTATGGTAAGAAGAGTCACTATTGCGCTGGCATTGCCATACACAGGACAAATAGCACTGGCGTCTGTTCCGAGCAAGTAGAGTGTATTGAACTGAAGAGGATCTACTGTTCTTGTCAGGTTCCTAAGCAGAGTTGAACTACATATGGTCCTTGTGTGTCGGAAGCACAGTCTTTTGTTCTGAGCAAGCTCACAGTTTGGACACCATAGGAAACACAGTAGAGTAGAAGAGTGCTCTTTTCTCAAAAGCAGAGTGTGATTCTTGTAAGGCGAGCTAGCTTTTGTGTCCCAGTCCTAAATGGAGTGGAATCACATGCAGTTTCTGGTCTACGTGCAAGAGTTGTTTTATGGTAATAATAGTCACTATTGCGCTGCCATTGCCATACACAGGATAAATAGCACTGGCGTCTGTTCCCAGCAAGTACAGTGTATTGGACTGAAGAGAATCTTTTGTTCTTGTCAGGTTCCTAAGCAGAATTGAACTAGATATGGCCGTGTGTGTAGGAAGCACAGTTCTTTTGTTCTGAGCAAGCTCACTGTTCGGACCCCATAGTAAACACAGTAGAGTAGAAGAGTGCTCTTTTCTCAAAAGCAGAGTGTGTTTCTTGTAAGGCGAGCTAGCGTTTGTTTCCCAGTCCTAAATGGAGTTGAATCACATGCAGTTTCTTTTCCTACGAACAAGAGTTGTTTTCTGGTAAGGAAAGTCTCTATTGTGCTCCCATTGCCATACACAGGGCAAATAGCACTCGCGTCTGTTCCCAGCAAGTACAGTGTATTGGACTGAATAGGAGCTACTGTTCTTGTCAGTTTCCTAAGCAGAGTTGAACTAGATATGGTCCATGTGTGTAGGGAGCACAGTTCTTTTGTTCTGAGCAAGCTCACTGTTTGGACCCCATTGGAAACACAGTAGAGTAGAAGAGTGCTCTTTTCTCAAAAGCAGAGTGTGTTTCTTGTAAGGCGAGCTAGCGTTTGTTTCCCAGTCCTAAATGGAGTGGAATCACATGCAGTTTCTGGTCCTACGAGCAAGAGTTGTTTTATGGTAAGAAGAGTCACTATTGCGCTGGCATTGCCATACACAGGACAAATAGCACTGGCGTCTGTTCCGAGCAAGTACAGTGTATTGAACTGAAGAGGATCTACTGTTCTTGTCAGGTTCCTAGGCAGAATTGAACTAGATATGGCCGTGTGTGTAGGAAGCACAGTTCTTTTGTTCTGAGAAAGCTCACTGTTCGGACCCCATAGGAAACACAGTAGAGTAGAAGAGTGCTCTTTTCTCAAAAGCAGAGTGTGTTTCTTGTAAGGCGAGCTAGCGTTTGTTTCCCAGTCCTAAATGGAGTTGAATCACATGCAGTTTCTTTTCCTACGAACAAGAGTTGTTTTCTGGTAAGTAAGGTAACTATTGTGCTCCCATTGCCATACACAGGGCAAATAGCACTCGTGTCTGTTCCCAGCAAGTACAGTGTATTGGACTGAATAGGAGCTACTGTTCTTGTCAGTTTCCTAAGCAGAGTTGAACTACATATGGTCCTTGTGTGTCGGAAGCACAGTCTTTTGTTCTGAGCAAGCTCACAGTTTGGACACCATAGGAAACACAGTAGAGTAGAAGAGTGCTCTTTTCTCAAAAGCAGAGTGTGTTTCATGTAAGGCGAGCTAGCGTTTGTTTCTTAGTCCTACATGGAGTTGAATCACATACAGTTTCTTTTCCTACGAACAAGAGTTGTTTTCTGGTAAGGAAAGTCACTATTGCGCTCCCATTGCCCTACACAGGGCAAATAGCACTCGCGTATTTTCCCAGCAAGTACAGTGTGTTGGACTGAATAGGAGCTACTGTTCTTGTCAGTTTCCTAAGCAGAGTTGACCTACATATGGTCCTTGTGTGTAGGAAGCACAGTTCTTTTGTTCTGAGCAAGATCACTGTTCGGACCCCATAGGAAACACAGTAGAGTAGAAGAGTGCTCTTTTCTCAAAAGCAGAGTGTGTTTCATGTAAGGCGAGCTAGCGTTTGTTTCCTAGTCCTACATGGAGTTGAATCACATACAGTTTTTGGTCCTACAATCAAGAGTTTTTTTCTGGTAAGAGGAGTCACTATTGTGCTCCAAATGCCATACCCAGTGCAAATAGAACTCGCGTCTGTTCCCAGCATGTACAGTGTATTGGACTGAATAGGAGCTACTGTTCTTGTCAGTTTCCTAAGCAGAGTTGAACTTGATATGGTCCATGTGTGCAGGAAGCCGAGTTCTTTTGTTCTGAGCAAGCTCACTGTTTGGACCCCATAGGAAACACCGTAGAGTAGAAGAGAGCTCTTTTCTAAAAAGCAGAGAGTGTTTCTTGTAAGGCAAGCTAGCATTTGTTTACCAGTCCTAAATGGCGTTGAATCACATGCAGTTTGTGGTCCTACGAGCAAGAGTTGTTTTCTGGTAAGGAAAGTCACTATTGCGCTCTCATTGCCATACACAGTGCAAATAACACTCGCGAATATTCCAAGCAAGTAGAGTGTATTGGACTGAAGAGGAGCTACTGTTCTTGTCAGTTTCTTAAGAAGAGTTGAACTAGATATGGTCCATGTGTGTAGGAAGCAAGTTCTTTGTTCTGAGCAAGCTCACTGTTTGGACACCATAGGAAACACAGTAGAGTAGAAGAGTGCTATTTTTTCTCAAAAGCAGAGTGTGTTTCATGTAAGGCGAGCTAGCATTTGTTTCCCAGTCCTAAATGGCATTGAATCACATGCAGTTTGTGGTCCTATGAGCAAGAGTTGTTTTTGGTAAGGAAAGTCACTATTGCGCTCATTGCCATACACAGTGCAAATAGCACTCGTGTCTGTTCCCAGCAAGTACAGTGTATTGGACTGAAGAGGAGCTACTGTTCTTGTCAGTTTCCTAAGCAGAGTTGAACTAGATATAGCCCGTGTTTGTAGGAAGTACAGTTATTATGTTCTGAGCAAGCTCACTGTTCTGGCCCTATAGGAAACACAGTAGAGTAGAAGAGTGCTCTTTTCTCTAAAGCAGAGTGTGTTTCTTGTAAGGCGAGCTCGCGTTTGTTTTCCAGTCCTAAATGGAGTTGAGTCACAGACAGTTTTTGGTCCTACGAGCAAGAGTTGTTTTCTGGTAAGAAGAGTCACTATTGCGCTCCAAATGCCATAAACAGTGAAAATAGCACTCGCGTCTGTTCCCAGCAAGTACATTGTATTGGACTGAATAGGAGCTACTGTTCTTGTCAGTTTCCTAAGCAGAGTTGAACTAGATATGGTCCATGTGTGTAGGAAGCACAGTTCTTTTGTTCTGAGCAAGCTCACTGTTTGGACCCCATAGCAAACACAGTAGAGTAGAAGAGTGCACTTTTCTCAAAAGCAGAGTGTGTTTCTTGTAAGGCGAGCTAGCATTTGTTTCCCAGTCCTAAATGGAGTGGAATCACATGCAGTTTCTGGTCCTACGAGAAAGAGTTGTTTTATGGTAAGAATAGTCACTATTGCGCTGGCATTGCCATACAGTGCAAATAACCCTCGCGTCTGTTCCCAGCAAGTACAGTGAATTGGACTGAAGAGGATCTACTGTTCTTGTCAGGTTCCAAAGCAGAATTGAACTAGGTATGGCCGTGTGTGTAGGAAGCACAGTTCTTTTGTTCTGAGCAAGCTCACTGTTTGGACCCCATAGGAAACACAGTAGAGTAGAAGAGTGCTCTTTTCTCAAAAGCAGAGTGTGTTTCTTGTAAGGCGAGTTAGCGTTTGTTTCCCAGTCCTAAATGGAGTTGAATCACATGCAGTTTCTTGTCCTGCGAGCAAGAGTTGTTTTCTGGTAAGGAAAGTCACTATTGCGCTCCCATTGCCATACACAGTGCAAATAGCACTCGCGTCTGTTCCCAGCAAGTACAGTGTAACGAACTGAAGAAGAGCTACTGTTCTTGTCACTATCCTAAGCAGAGTTGAACTAGATAAGGCCCGTGTGTGTAGGATGCACAGTTCTTATGTTCTGAGCAAGCTCACTGTTCTGGCACTATAGGAAACACAGTAGATTAGAAGAGTGCTCCTTTCTCAAAAGCAGAGTGTGTTTCTTGTAAGGCGAGCTAGCATTTGTTTCCTAGTCCTGAATGGAGTTGAATCACATGCAGTTTCTTTTCCTACGAACAAGAGTTGTTTTCTGGTAAGGAAGTCACTATTGTGCTTCCATTGCCATACACAGGGCAAACAGCACTCGCGTATTTTCCCAGCAAGTACAGTGTATTGGACTGAATAGGAGCTACTGTTCTTGTCAGTTTCCTAAGCAGAGTTGAACTACATATGGTCCTTGTGTGTAGGAAGCACAGTTCTTTTGTTCTGAGCAAGATCACTGTTCGGACGCCATAGGAAACACAGTAGAGTAGAAGAGTGCTCTTTTCTCAAAAGCAGAGTGTGTTTCATGTAAGGCGAGCTAGCATTTGTTTCCTAGTCCTACATGGAGTTGAATCACATACAGTTTCTTTTCCTACGAACAAGAGTTGTTTTCTGGTAAGGAAAGTCACTATTGCGCTCCCTTTGCCATACACAGGGCAAATAGCACTCGCGTATGTTCCCAGCAAGTACAGTGTATTGGACTGAAGAGGATCTACTGTTCTTGTCAGGTTCCTAAGCAGAATTGCACTAGATATGGCCGTGTGTGTAGGAAGCCCAGTTGTTTTGTTCTGAGCAAGCTCACTGTTCGGACCCCATAGGAAACACAGTAGAGTAGAAGAGTGCTCTTTTCTCAAAAGCAGAGTGTGTTTCTTGTAAGGCGAGCTAGCGTTTGTTTCCCAGTCCTAAATGGAGTTGAATCACATGCAGTTTCTGGTCCTACGAGCAAGAGTTGTTTTCAGGTAAGGAAAGTCACTATTGCGCTCCCATTGCCATACACAGTGCAAATAACACTCGCGAATGTTCCAAGCAAGGACAGTGTATTGGACTGAAGAGGAGCTACTGTTCTTGTCAGTTTCTTAAGCAGAGTTGTACTAGATATGGTCCATGTGTGTAGGAAGCACAGTTCTTTGTTCTAAGCAAGCTCACTGTTTGGACCCCATAGGAAACACAGTAGAGTAGAAGAGTGCTCTTTTCTCAAAAGCAGAGTGTGTTTCATGTAAGGCGAGCTAGCATTTGTTTCCCAGTTCTAAATGGCGTTGAATCACATGCAGTTTGTGGTCCTACTGGCAAGAGTTGTTCCTGGTAAGGAAAGTCACTATTGCGCTCATTGCCATACACAGTGCAAATAGCACTCGTGTCTGTTCCCAGCATGTACAGTGTATTGGACTGAAGAGGAGCTACTGTTCTTGTCAGTTTCCTAAGCAAAGTTGAACTACATATGGTCCGTGTGTGTAGGAAGCACAGTTCTTTGTTCTGAGCAAGCTCACTGTTTGGACCCCATAGGAAACACAGTAGAGTAGAAGAGTGCTCTTTTCTCTAAAGCAGAGTGTGTTTCATGTAAGGCGAGCTAGCATTTGTTTCCCAGTCCTAAATGGCGTTGAATCACATGCAGTTTGTGGTCCTACGAACAAGAGTTGTTTTTGGTAAGGAAAGTCACTATTGCGCTCATTGCCATACACAGTGCAAATAGCACTCGTGTCTGTTCCCAGCAAGTACAGTGTATTGGACTGAAGAGGAGCTACTGTTCTTGTCAGTTTCCTAAGCAAAGTTGAACTACTTATGGTCCGTGTGTGTTGGAAGCACAGTTCTTATGTTCTGAGCAAGCTCACTGTTTGGACCCCATAGGAAACACAGTAGAGTAGAAGAGTGCTCTTTTCTCTAAAGCAGAGTGTGTTTCTTGTAAGGCGAGCTAGCTTTTGTTTCCCAGGCCTAAATGGAGTTGAATCACATGCAGATACTGGTCCTCCGAGCAAGAGATGTTTTCTGGTAAGGAAAGTCGCTATTGCGCTCCCATTGCCATACACAGTGCAAATAGCACTCCAGTCTGTTCCCAGCAAGTACAGTGTATTGGACTGAAGAGGAGCTACTGTTCTTGTCAGTTTCCTAAGCAGAGTTGAACTAGATATGGCCCGTGTGTCTAGGAAGCACAATTCATTTCTTCTGAGCAAGCTCACTGTTCTGGCCCTATAGGAAACACAGTAGAGTAGAAGAGTGCCCTTTTCTCAAAAGCAGAGTGTGTTTCTTTTAAGGCGAGCTAGAGTTTGTTTCCCAGTCCTAAATGGAGTTGAGTCACATGCAGTTTTTTGTCCTATGAACAAGAGTTGTTTTCTAATAAGACGAGTCACTATTGTGCTCCAATTTCCATACACAGTGCAAATAGCACTCGCATCTGTTCTCAGCAAGTACAGTGTATCGGACTGAAGAGGAGCTACTGTTCTTGTCAGTTTCCTAAGCAGAGTTGAACTAGATATGGCCCGTGTGTGTAGGAAGCACAGTTCTTTTGTTCTCAGCAAGCTCACTGTTCGGACCCCATAGGAAACACAGTAGAGTAGAAGAGTGCTCTTTTCTCAAAAGCAGAGTGTGTTTCTTGTAAGGCTAGCTAGTGTTTGTTTCCCAGTCAGAAACGGAGTTGAATCCCATGCAGTTTCTGCTCCTACGAGCAAGAATTGTTTTCTGGTAAGGAAAGTCACTATTGTGCTCTCATTGCCATACACAGTCCAAATAACACTCGCGAATGTTCCAAGCAAGTAGAGTGTATTGGACTGAAGAGGAGCTACTGTTCTTGTCAGTTTCTTAAGCAGAGTTGAACTAGATATGGTCCATGTGTGTAGGAAGCACAGTTCTTTGTTCTGAGCAAGCTCACTGTTTGGACCCCATAGGAAACACAGTAGAGTAGAAGAGTGCTCTTTTCTCAAAAGCAGAGTGTGTTTCATGTAAGGCGAGCTAGCATTTGTTTCCCAGTCCTAAATGGCATTGAATCACATGCAGTTTGTGGTCCTATGAGCAAGAGTTGTTTTTGGTAAGGAAAGTCACTATTGCGCTCATTGTCTTACACAGTGCAAATAGCACTCGTGTCTGTTCCCAGCAAGTACAGTGTATTGGACTGAAGAGGATCTACTGTTCTTGTCAGTTTCCTAAGCAGAGTTGAACTAGATATGGCCCGTGTTTGTAGGAAGCACAGTTATTATGTTCTGAGCAAGCTCACTGTTCTGGCCCTATAGGAAACACAGTAGAGAAGAAGAGTGCTCTTTTCTCTAAAGCAGAATGTGTTTCTTGTAAGGCGAGCTCGCGTTTGTTTTCCAGTCCTAAATGGAGTTGAGTCACAGACAGTTTTTGGTCCTACGAGCAAGAGTTGTTTTCTGGTAAGAAGAGTCACTATTGCGCTCCAAATGCCATAAACAGTGAAAATAGCACTCGTGTCTGTTCCCAGCAAGTACATTGTATTGGACTGAATAGGAGCTACTGTTCTTGTCAGTTTCCTAAGCAGAGTTGAACTAGATATGGTCCATGTGTGTAGGAAGCACAGTTCTTTTGTTCTGAGCAAGCTCACTGTTTGGACCCCATAGCAAACACAATAGAGTAGAAGAGTGCTCTTTTCTCAAAAGCAGAGTGTGTTTCTTGTAAGGCGAGCTAGCGTTTGTTTCCCAGTCCTAAATGGAGTTGAATTACATGCAGTTTGTGGTCCTACGAGCAAGAGTTGTTTTATGGTAAGAAGAGTCACTATTGCGCTGGCATTGCCATACACAGGACAAATAGCACTGGCGTCTGTTCCGAGCAAGTAGAGTGTATTGAACTGAAGAGGATCTACTGTTCTTGTCAGGTTCCTAAGCAGAGTTGAACTACATATGGTCCTTGTGTGTCGGAAGCACAGTCTTTTGTTCTGAGCAAGCTCACAGTTTGGACACCATAGGAAACACAGTAGAGTAGAAGAGTGCTCTTTTCTCAAAAGCAGAGTGTGATTCTTGTAAGGCGAGCTAGCGTTTGTGTCCCAGTCCTAAATGGAGTGGAATCCCATGCAGTTTCTGGTCCTACGTGCAAGAGTTGTTTTATGGTAATAATAGTCACTATTGCGCTGCCATTGCCATACACAGGACAAATAGCACTGGCGTCTGTTCCCAGCAAGTACAGTGTATTGGACTGAAGAGAATCTTCTGTTCTTGTCAGGTTCCTAAGCAGAATTGAACTAGATATGGCCGTGTGTGTAGGAAGCACAGTTCTTTTGTTCTGAGCAAGCTCACTGTTCGGACCCCATAGGAAACACAGTAGAGTAGAAGAGTGCTCTTTTCTCAAAAGCAGAGTGTGTTTCTTGTAAGGCGAGCTAGCGTTTGTTTCCCAGTCCTAAATGGAGTTGAATCACATGCAGTTTCTTTTCCTACGAACAAGAGTTGTTTTCTGGTAAGGAAAGTCACTATTGTGCTCCCATTGCCATACACAGGGCAAATAGCACTCGCGTCTGTTCCCAGCAAGTACAGTGTATTGGACTGAATAGGAGCTACTGTTCTTGTCAGTTTCCTAAGCAGAGTTGAACTAGATATGGTCCATGTGTGTAGGAAGCACAGTTCTTTTGTTCTGAGCAAGCTCACTGTTTGGACCCCATTGGAAACACAGTAGAGTAGAAGAGTGCTCTTTTCTCAAAAGCAGAGTGTGATTCTTGTAAGGCGAGCTAGCGTTTGTGTCCCAGTCCTAAATGGAGTGGAATCACATGCAGTTTCTGGTCCTACGAGCAAGAGTTGTTTTATGGTAAGAATAGTCACTATTGTGCTGGCATTGCCATACACAGGACAAATAGCACTGTCGTCTGTTCCGAGCAAGTACAGCGTATTGAACTGAAGAGGATCTACTGTTCTTGTCAGATTCCTAGGCAGAATTGAACTAGATATGGCCGTGTGTGTAGGAAGCACAGTTCTTTTGTTCTGAGCAAGCTCACTGTTCGGACCCCATAGGAAACACAGTAGAGTAGAAGAGTGCTCTTTTCTCAAAAGCAGAGTGTGTTTCTTGTAAGGCAAGCTAGCGTTTGTTTCCCAGTCCTAAATGGAGTTGAATCACATGCAGTTTCTTTTCCTACGAACAAGAGTTGTTTTCTGGTAAGTAAGGTCACTATTGTGCTCCCATTGCCATACACAGGGCAAATAGCACTCGCGTCTGTTCCCAGCAAGTACAGTGTATTGGACTGAATAGGAGCTACTGTTCTTGTCAGTTTCCTAAGCAGAGTTGAACTACATATGGTCCTTGGGTGTCGGAAGCACAGTCTTTTGTTCTGAGCAAGCTCACAGTTTGGACACCATAGGAAACACAGTAGAGTAGAAGAGTGCTCTTTTCTCAAAAGCAGAGTGTGATTCTTGTAAGGCGAGCTAGCGTTTGTGTCCCAGTCCTAAATGGAGTGGAATCCCATGCAGTTTCTGGTCCTACGTGCAAGAGTTGTTTTATGGTAATAATAGTCACTAGTGCGCTGCCATTGCCATACACAGGACAAATAGCACTGGCGTCTGTTCCCAGCAAGTACAGTGTATTGGACTGAAGAGAATCTTTTGTTCTTGTCAGGTTCCTAAGCAGAATTGAACTAGATATGGCCGTGTGTGTAGGAAGCACAGTTCTTTTGTTCTGAGCAAGCTCACTGTTCGGACCCCATAGTAAACACAGTAGAGTAGAAGAGTGCTCATTTCTGAAAAGCAGAGTGTGTTTCTTGTAAGGCGAGCTAGCATTTGTTTCCCAGTCCAAAATGGAGTTGAATCACATGCAGTTTGTGGTCCTACGAGCAAGAGTTGTTTTATGGTAAGAATAGTCATTATAGCGCTGCCATTGCCATACATAGGACAAATAGCACTGGCTTCTGTTCGCAGCAAGTACAGTGTATTGGACTGAAGAGGATCTACTGTTCTTGTCAGTTTCCTAAGCAGAGTTGAACTACATATGGTCCTTGTGTGTAGGAAGCACAGTTCTTTTGTTCTGAGCAAGATCACTGTTCGGACCCCATAGGAAACACAGTAGAGTAGAAGAGTGCTCTTTTCTCAAAAGCAGAGTGTGTTTCCTGTAAGGCGAGCTAGCGTTTGTTTCCTAGTCCTACATGGAGTTGAATCACATACAGTTTCTTTTCCTACGAACAAGAGTTGTTTTCTGGTAAGGAAAGTCACTATTGTGCTCCCATTGCCCTACACAGGGCAAATAGCACTCGCGTATTTTCCCAGCAACTACAGTGTATTGGACTGAATAGGAGCTACTGTTCTTGTCAGTTTCCTAAGCAGAGTTGAACTACATATGGTCCTTGTGTGTAGGAAGCACAGTTCTTTTGTTCTGAGCAAGATCACTGTTCGGACCCCATAGGAAACACAGTAGAGTAGAAGAGTGCTCTTTTCTCAAAAGCAGAGTGTGTTTCATGTAAGGCGAGCTAGCGTTTGTTTCCTAGTCCTACATGGAGTTGAATCACATACAGTTTCTTTTCCTACGAACAAGAGTTGTTTTCTGGTAAGGAAAGTCACATTGCGCTCCCATTGCCATTCACAGTGCAAATAGCACTCGCGTCTGTTCCCAGCAAGTACAGTGTATCGGACTGAAGAGGAGCTACTGTTCTTGTCAGTTTCCTAAGCAGACTTCAACTAGATATGGCCCGTGTGTGTAGGAAGCACAGTTCTTTTTTTCTGAGCAAGCTCAGTGTTCTGGCCCTACAGGAAACACAGTAGAGTAGATGAGTGCTCTTTTCTCTAAAGCAGAGTGTGTTTCTTGTAAGGCGAGCTAGCGTTTGTTTCCTAGTCTTAAATGGAGTTGAATCACATGCAGTTTTTGGTCCTACAAGCAAGAGTTTTTTTCTGGTAAGAGGAGTCACTATTGTGCTCCAAATGCCATACCCAGTGCAAATAGCACTCGCGTCTGTTCCCAGCATGTACAGTGTATTGGACTGAATAGGAGCTACTGTTCTTGTCAGTTTCCTAAGCAGAGTTGAACTTGATATGGTCCATGTGTGTAGGAAGCACAGTTCTTTTGTTCTGAGCAAGCTCACTGTTTGGACCCCATAGCAAACACAGTAGAGTAGAAGAGTGCTCTTTTCTCAAAAGCAGAGTGTGTTTCTTGTAAGGCGAGCTAGCGTTTGTTTCCCAGTCCTAAATGGAGTGGAATCACATGCAGTTTGTGGTCCTACGAGCAAGAGTTGTTTTATGGTAAGAAGAGTCACTATTGCGCTGGCATTGCCATACACAGGACAAATAGCACTGGCGTCTGTTCCGAGCAAGTAGAGTGTATTGAACTGAAGAGGATCTACTGTTCTTGTCAGGTTCCTAAGCAGAGTTGAACTACATATGGTCCTTGTGTGTCGGAAGCACAGTCTTTTGTTCTGAGCAAGCTCACAGTTTGGACACCATAGGAAACACAGTAGAGTAGAAGAGTGCTCTTTTCTCAAAAGCAGAGTGTGATTCTTGTAAGGCGAGCTAGCTTTTGTGTCCCAGTCCTAAATGGAGTGGAATCACATGCAGTTTCTGGTCTACGTGCAAGAGTTGTTTTATGGTAATAATAGTCACTATTGCGCTGCCATTGCCATACACAGGACAAATAGCACTGGCGTCTGTTCCCAGCAAGTACAGTGTATTGGACTGAAGAGAATCTTTTGTTCTTGTCAGGTTCCTAAGCAGAATTGAACTAGATATGGCCGTGTGTGTAGGAAGCACAGTTCTTTTGTTCTGAGCAAGCTCACTGTTCGGACCCCATAGTAAACACAGTAGAGTAGAAGAGTGCTCTTTTCTCAAAAGCAGAGTGTGTTTCTTGTAAGGCGAGCTAGCGTTTGTTTCCCAGTCCTAAATGGAGTTGAATCACATGCAGTTTCTTTTCCTACGAACAAGAGTTGTTTTCTGGTAAGGAAAGTCACTATTGTGCTCCCATTGCCATACACAGGGCAAATAGCACTCGCGTCTGTTCCCAGCAAGTACAGTGTATTGGACTGAATAGGAGCTACTGTTCTTGTCAGTTTCCTAAGCAGAGTTGAACTAGATATGGTCCATGTGTGTAGGAAGCACAGTTCTTTTGTTCTGAGCAAGCTCACTGTTTGGACCCCATTGGAAACACAGTAGAGTAGAAGAGTGCTCTTTTCTCAAAAGCAGAGTGTGTTTCTTGTAAGGCGAGCTAGCGTTTGTTTCCCAGTCCTAAATGGAGTGGAATCACATGCAGTTTCTGGTCCTACGAGCAAGAGTTGTTTTATGGTAAGAAGAGTCACTATTGCGCTGGCATTGCCATACACAGGACAAATAGCACTGGCGTCTGTTCCGAGCAAGTACAGTGTATTGAACTGAAGAGGATCTACTGTTCTTGTCAGGTTCCTAGGCAGAATTGAACTAGATATGGCCGTGTGTGTAGGAAGCACAGTTCTTTTGTTCTGAGAAAGCTCACTGTTCGGACCCCATAGGAAACACAGTAGAGTAGAAGAGTGCTCTTTTCTCAAAAGCAGAGTGTGTTTCTTGTAAGGCGAGCTAGCGTTTGTTTCCCAGTCCTAAATGGAGTTGAATCACATGCAGTTTCTTTTCCTACGAACAAGAGTTGTTTTCTGGTAAGTAAGGTAACTATTGTGCTCCCATTGCCATACACAGGGCAAATAGCACTCGTGTCTGTTCCCAGCAAGTACAGTGTATTGGACTGAATAGGAGCTACTGTTCTTGTCAGTTTCCTAAGCAGAGTTGAACTACATATGGTCCTTGTGTGTCGGAAGCACAGTCTTTTGTTCTGAGCAAGCTCACAGTTTGGACACCATAGGAAACACAGTAGAGTAGAAGAGTGCTCTTTTCTCAAAAGCAGAGTGTGTTTCATGTAAGGCGAGCTAGCGTTTGTTTCTTAGTCCTACATGGAGTTGAATCACATACAGTTTCTTTTCCTACGAACAAGAGTTGTTTTCTGGTAAGGAAAGTCACTATTGCGCTCCCATTGCCCTACACAGGGCAAATAGCACTCGCGTATTTTCCCAGCAAGTACAGTGTATTGGACTGAATAGGAGCTACTGTTCTTGTCAGTTTCCTAAGCAGAGTTGACCTACATATGGTCCTTGTGTGTAGGAAGCACAGTTCTTTTGTTCTGAGCAAGATCACTGTTCGGACCCCATAGGAAACACAGTAGAGTAGAAGAGTGCTCTTTTCTCAAAAGCAGAGTGTGTTTCATGTAAGGCGAGCTAGCGTTTGTTTCCTAGTCCTACATGGAGTTGAATCACATACAGTTTCTTTTCCTACGAACAAGAGTTGTTTTCTGGTAAGGAAAGTCACATTGCGCTCCCATTGCCATTCACAGTGCAAATAGCACTCGCGTCTGTTCCCAGAAAGTACAGTGTATCGGACTGAAGAGGAGCTACTGTTCTTGTCAGTTTCCTAAGCAGAGTTGAACTAGATAAGGCCCGTGTGTGTAGGAAGCACAGTTCTTATGTTCTGAGCAAGCTACGGTTCTGGCCCTATAGGAAACACAGTAGAGTAGATGAGTGCTCTTTTCTCTAAAGCAGAGTGTATTTCTTGTAAGGCGAGCTAGCGTTTGTTTCCTAGTCCTAAATGGAGTTGAATCACATGCAGTTTTTGGTCCTACAATCAAGAGTTTTTTTCTGGTAAGAGGAGTCACTATTGTGCTCCAAATGCCATACCCAGTGCAAATAGCACTCGCGTCTGTTCCCAGCATGTACAGTGTATTGGACTGAATAGGAGCTACTGTTCTTGTCAGTTTCCTAAGCAGAGTTGAACTTGATATGGTCCATGTGTGCAGGAAGCCGAGTTCTTTTGTTCTGAGCAAGCTCACTGTTTGGACCCCATAGGAAACACTGTAGAGTAGAAGAGAGCTCTTTTCTAAAAAGCAGAGAGTGTTTCTTGTAAGGCAAGCTAGCATTTGTTTACCAGTCCTAAATGGCGTTGAATCACATGCAGTTTGTGGTCCTACGAGCAAGAGTTGTTTTCTGGTAAGGAAAGTCACTATTGCGCTCTCATTGCCATACACAGTGCAAATAACATTCGCGAATATTCCAAGCAAGTAGAGTGTATTGGACTGAAGAGGAGCTACTGTTCTTGTCAGTTTCTTAAGAAGAGTTGAACTAGATATGGTCCATGTGTGTAGGAAGCAAGTTCTTTGTTCTGAGCAAGCTCACTGTTTGGACACCATAGGAAACACAGTAGAGTAGAAGAGTGCTATTTTTTCTCAAAAGCAGAGTGTGTTTCATGTAAGGCGAGCTAGCATTTGTTTCCCAGTCCTAAATGGCATTGAATCACATGCAGTTTGTGGTCCTATGAGCAAGAGTTGTTTTTGGTAAGGAAAGTCACTATTGCGCTCATTGCCATACACAGTGCAAATAGCACTCGCGTCTGTTCCCAGCAAGTACAGTGTAACGAACTGAAGAAGAGCTACTGTTCTTGTCACTATCCTAAGCAGAGTTGAACTAGATAAGGCCCGTGTGTGTAGGATGCACAGTTCTTATGTTCTGAGCAAGCTCACTGTTCTGGCACTATAGGAAACACAGTAGATTAGAAGAGTGCTCCTTTCTCAAAAGCAGAGTGTGTTTCTTGTAAGGCGAGCTAGCATTTGTTTCCTAGTCCTGAATGGAGTTGATTCACATGCAGTTTCTTTTCCTACGAACAAGAGTTGTTTTCTGGTAAGGAAGTCACTATTGTGCTTCCCTTGCCATACACAGGGCAAACAGCACTCGCGTATTTTCCCAGCAAGTACAGTGTATTGGACTGAATAGGAGCTACTGTTCTTGTCAGTTTCCTAAGCAGAGTTGAACTACATATGGTCCTTGTGTGTAGGAAGCACAGTTCTTTTGTTCTGAGCAAGATCACTGTTCGGACGCCATAGGAAACACAGTAGAGTAGAAGAGTGCTCTTTTCTCAAAAGCAGAGTGTGTTTCATGTAAGGCGAGCTAGCGTTTGTTTCCTAGTCCTACATGGAGTTGAATCACATACAGTTTCTTTTCCTACGAACAAGAGTTGTTTTCTGGTAAGGAAAGTCACTATTGCGCTCCCTTTGCCATACAAGGGCAAATAGCACTCGCGTATGTTCCCAGCAAGTACAGTGTATTGGACTGAAGAGGATCTACTGTTCTTGTCAGGTTCCTAAGCAGAATTGCACTAGATATGGCCGTGTGTGTAGGAAGCCCAGTTGTTTTGTTCTGAGCAAGCTCACTGTTCGGACCCCATAGGAAACACAGTAGAGTAGAAGAGTGCTCTTTTCTCAAAAGCAGAGTGTGTTTCTTGTAAGGAGAGCTAGCGTTTGTTTCCCAGTCCTAAATGGAGTTGAATCACATGCAGTTTCTGGTCCTACGAGCAAGAGTTGTTTTCAGGTAAGGAAAGTCACTATTGCGCTCCCATTGCCATACACAGTGCAAATAACACTCGCGAATGTTCCAAGCAAGGACAGTGTATTGGACTGAAGAGGAGCTACTGTTCTTGTCAGTTTCTTAAGCAGAGTTGAACTAGATATGGTCCATGTGTGTAGGAAGCACAGTTCTTTGTTCTAAGCAAGGTCACTGTTTGGACCCCATAGGAAACACAGTAGAGTAGAAGAGTGCTCTTTTCTCAAAAGCAGAGTGTGTTTCATGTAAGGCGAGCTAGCATTTGTTTCCCAGTTCTAAATGGCGTTGAATCACATGCAGTTTGTGGTCCTACTGGCAAGAGTTATTCCTGGTAAGGAAAGTCACTATTGCGCTCATTGCCATACACAGTGCAAATAGCACTCGTGTCTGTTCCCAGCAATTACAGTGTATTGGACTGAAGAGGAGCTACTGTTCTTGTCAGTTTCCTAAGCAAAGTTGAACTACATATGGTCCGTGTGTGTAGGAAGCACAGTTCTTTGTTCTGAGCAAGCTCACTGTTTGGACCCCATAGGAAACACAGTAGAGTAGAAGAGTGCTCTTTTCTCTAAAGCAGAGTGTGTTTCATGTAAGGCGAGCTAGCATTTGTTTCCCAGTCCTAAATGGCGTTGAATCACATGCAGTTTGTGGTCCTACGAACAAGAGTTGTTTTTGGTAAGGAAAGTCACTATTGCGCTCATTGCCATACACAGTGCAAATAGCACTCGTGTCTGTTCCCAGCAAGTACAGTGTATTGGACTGAAGAGGAGCTACTGTTCTTGTCAGTTTCCTAAGCAAAGTTGAACTACTTATGGTCCGTGTGTGTTGGAAGCACAGTTCTTATGTTCTGAGCAAGCTCACTGTTTGGACCCCATAGGAAACACAGTAGAGTAGAAGAGTGCTCTTTTCTCTAAAGCAGAGTGTGTTTCTTGTAAGGCGAGCTAGCTTTTGTTTCCCAGGCCTAAATGGAGTTGAATCACATGCAGATACTGGTCCTCCGAGCAAGAGATGTTTTCTGGTAAGGAAAGTCGCTATTGCGCTCCCATTGCCATACACAGTGCAAATAGCACTCCAGTCTGTTCCCAGCAAGTACAGTGTATTGGACTGAAGAGGAGCTACTGTTCTTGTCAGTTTCCTAAGCAGAGTTGAACTAGATATGGCCCGTGTGTCTAGGAAGCACAATTCATTTCTTCTGAGCAAGCTCACTGTTCTGGCCCTATAGGAAACACAGTAGAGTAGAAGAGTGCCCTTTTCTCAAAAGCAGAGTGTGTTTCTTTTAAGGCGAGCTAGAGTTTGTTTCCCAGTCCTAAATGGAGTTGAGTCACATGCAGTTTTTTGTCCTATGAGCAAGAGTTGTTTTCTAATAAGACGAGTCACTATTGTGCTCCAATTTCCATACACAGTGCAAATAGCACTCGCATCTGTTCTCAGCAAGTACAGTGTATCGGACTGAAGAGGAGCTACTCTTCTTGTCAGTTTCCTAAGCAGAGTTGAACTAGATATGGCCCGTGTGTGTAGGAAGCACAGTTCTTTTGTTCTCAGCAAGCTCACTGTTCGGACCCCATAGGAAACACAGTAGAGTAGAAGAGTGCTCTTTTCTCAAAAGCAGAGTGTGTTTCTTGTAAGGCTAGCTAGTGTTTGTTTCCCAGTCAGAAACGGAGTTGAATCCCATGCAGTTTCTGCTCCTACGAGCAAGAATTGTTTTCTGGTAAGGAAAGTCACTATTGTGCTCTCATTGCCATACACAGTCCAAATAACACTCGCGAATGTTCCAAGCAAGTAGAGTGTATTGGACTGAAGAGGAGCTACTGTTCTTGTCAGTTTCTTAAGCAGAGTTGAACTAGATATGGTCCATGTGTGTAGGAAGCACAGTTCTTTGTTCTGAGCAAGCTCACTGTTTGGACCCCATAGGAAACACAGTAGAGTAGAAGAGTGCTCTTTTCTCAAAAGCAGAGTGTGTTTCATGTAAGGCGAGCTAGCATTTGTTTCCCAGTCCTAAATGGCATTGAATCACATGCAGTTTGTGGTCCTATGAGCAAGAGTTGTTTTTGGTAAGGAAAGTCACTATTGCGCTCATTGTCTTACACAGTGCAAATAGCACTCGTGTCTGTTCCCAGCAAGTACAGTGTATTGGACTGAAGAGGATCTACTGTTCTTGTCAGTTTCCTAAGCAGAGTTGAACTAGATATGGCCCGTGTTTGTAGGAAGCACAGTTATTATGTTCTGAGCAAGCTCACTGTTCTGGCCCTATAGGAAACACAGTAGAGAAGAAGAGTGCTCTTTTCTCTAAAGCAGAATGTGTTTCTTGTAAGGCGAGCTCGCGTTTGTTTTCCAGTCCTAAATGGAGTTGAGTCACAGACAGTTTTTGGTCCTACGAGCAAGAGTTGTTTTCTGGTAAGAAGAGTCACTATTGCGCTCCAAATGCCATAAACAGTGAAAATAGCACTCGTGTCTGTTCCCAGCAAGTACATTGTATTGGACTGAATAGGAGCTACTGTTCTTGTCAGTTTCCTAAGCAGAGTTGAACTAGATATGGTCCATGTGTGTTGGAAGCACAGTTCTTTTGTTCTGAGCAAGCTCACTGTTTGGACCCCATAGCAAACACAATAGAGTAGAAGAGTGCTCTTTTCTCAAAAGCAGAGTGTGTTTCTTGTAAGGCGAGCTAGCGTTTGTTTCCCAGTCCTAAATGGAGTTGAATTACATGCAGTTTGTGGTCCTACGAGCAAGAGTTGTTTTATGGTAAGAAGAGTCACTATTGCGCTGGCATTGCCATACACAGGACAAATAGCACTCGCGTCTGTTCCGAGCAAGTAGAGTGTATTGAACTGAAGAGGATCTACTGTTCTTGTCAGGTTCCTAAGCAGAGTTGAACTACATATGGTCCTTGTGTGTCGGAAGCACAGTCTTTTGTTCTGAGCAAGCTCACAGTTTGGACACCATAGGAAACACAGTAGAGTAGAAGAGTGCTCTTTTCTCAAAAGCAGAGTGTGATTCTTGTAAGGCGAGCTAGCGTTTGTGTCCCAGTCCTAAATGGAGTGGAATCACATGCAGTTTCTGGTCCTACGTGCAAGAGTTGTTTTATGGTAATAATAGTCACTATTGCGCTGCCATTGCCATACACAGGACAAATAGCACTGGCGTCTGTTCCCAGCAAGTACAGTGTATTGGACTGAAGAGAATCTTCTGTTCTTGTCAGGTTCCTAAGCAGAATTGAACTAGATATGGCCGTGTGTGTAGGAAGCACAGTTCTTTTGTTCTGAGCAAGCTCACTGTTCGGACCCCATAGGAAACACAGTAGAGTAGAAGAGTGCTCTTTTCTCAAAAGCAGAGTGTGTTTCTTGTAAGGCGAGCTAGCGTTTGTTTCCCAGTCCTAAATGGAGTTGAATCACATGCAGTTTCTTTTCCTACGAACAAGAGTTGTTTTCTGGTAAGGAAAGTCACTATTGTGCTCCCATTGCCATACACAGGGCAAATAGCACTCGCGTCTGTTCCCAGCAAGTACAGTGTATTGGACTGAATAGGAGCTACTGTTCTTGTCAGTTTCCTAAGCAGAGTTGAACTAGATATGGTCCATGTGTGTAGGAAGCACAGTTCTTTTGTTCTGAGCAAGCTCACTGTTTGGACCCCATTGGAAACACAGTAGAGTAGAAGAGTGCTCTTTTCTCAAAAGCAGAGTGTGATTCTTGTAAGGCGAGCTAGCGTTTGTGTCCCAGTCCTAAATGGAGTGGAATCACATGCAGTTTCTGGTCCTACGAGCAAGAGTTGTTTTATGGTAAGAATAGTCACTATTGTGCTGGCATTGCCATACACAGGACAAATAGCACTGGCGTCTGTTCCGAGCAAGTACAGCGTATTGAACTGAAGAGGATCTACTGTTCTTGTCAGATTCCTAGGCAGAATTGAACTAGATATGGCCGTGTGTGTAGGAAGCACAGTTCTTTTGTTCTGAGCAAGCTCACTGTTCGGACCCCATAGGAAACACAGTAGAGTAGAAGAGTGCTCTTTTCTCAAAAGCAGAGTGTGTTTCTTGTAAGGCAAGCTAGCGTTTGTTTCCCAGTCCTAAATGGAGTTGAATCACATGCAGTTTCTTTTCCTACGAACAAGAGTTGTTTTCTGGTAAGTAAGGTCACTATTGTGCTCCCATTGCCATACACAGGGCAAATAGCACTCGCGTCTGTTCCCAGCAAGTACAGTGTATTGGACTGAATAGGAGCTACTGTTCTTGTCAGTTTCCTAAGCAGAGTTGAACTACATATGGTCCTTGGGTGTCGGAAGCACAGTCTTTTGTTCTGAGCAAGCTCACAGTTTGGACACCATAGGAAACACAGTAGAGTAGAAGAGTGCTCTTTTCTCAAAAGCAGAGTGTGATTCTTGTAAGGCGAGCTAGCGTTTGTGTCCCAGTCCTAAATGGAGTGGAATCCCATGCAGTTTCTGGTCCTACGTGCAAGAGTTGTTTTATGGTAATAATAGTCACTATTGCGCTGCCATTGCCATACACAGGACAAATAGCACTGGCGTCTGTTCCCAGCAAGTACAGTGTATTGGACTGAAGAGAATCTTTTGTTCTTGTCAGGTTCCTAAGCAGAATTGAACTAGATATGGCCGTGTGTGTAGGAAGCACAGTTCTTTTGTTCTGAGCAAGCTCACTGTTCGGACCCCATAGTAAACACAGTAGAGTAGAAGAGTGCTCATTTCTGAAAAGCAGAGTGTGTTTCTTGTAAGGCGAGCTAGCATTTGTTTCCCAGTCCAAAATGGAGTTGAATCACATGCAGTTTGTGGTCCTACGAGCAAGAGTTGTTTTATGGTAAGAATAGTCATTATAGCGCTGCCATTGCCATACATAGGACAAATAGCACTGGCTTCTGTTCGCAGCAAGTACAGTGTATTGGACTGAAGAGGATCTACTGTTCTTGTCAGTTTCCTAAGCAGAGTTGAACTACATATGGTCCTTGTGTGTAGGAAGCACAGTTCTTTTGTTCTGAGCAAGATCACTGTTCGGACCCCATAGGAAACACAGTAGAGTAGAAGAGTGCTCTTTTCTCAAAAGCAGAGTGTGTTTCCTGTAAGGCGAGCTAGCGTTTGTTTCCTAGTCCTACATGGAGTTGAATCACATACAGTTTCTTTTCCTACGAACAAGAGTTGTTTTCTGGTAAGGAAAGTCACTATTGTGCTCCCATTGCCCTACACAGGGCAAATAGCACTCGCGTATTTTCCCAGCAACTACAGTGTATTGGACTGAATAGGAGCTACTGTTATTGTCAGTTTCCTAAGCAGAGTTGAACTACATATGGTCCTTGTGTGTAGGAAGCACAGTTCTTTTGTTCTGAGCAAGATCACTGTTCGGACCCCATAGGAAACACAGTAGAGTAGAAGAGTGCTCTTTTCTCAAAAGCAGAGTGTGTTTCATGTAAGGCGAGCTAGCGTTTGTTTCCTAGTCCTACATGGAGTTGAATCACATACAGTTTCTTTTCCTACGAACAAGAGTTGTTTTCTGGTAAGGAAAGTCACATTGCGCTCCCATTGCCATTCACAGTGCAAATAGCACTCGCGTCTGTTCCCAGCAAGTACAGTGTATCGGACTGAAGAGGAGCTACTGTTCTTGTCAGTTTCCTAAGCAGACTTCAACTAGATATGGCCCGTGTGTGTAGGAAGCACAGTTCTTTTTTTCTGAGCAAGCTCAGTGTTCTGGCCCTACAGGAAACACAGTAGAGTAGATGAGTGCTCTTTTCTCTAAAGCAGAGTGTGTTTCTTGTAAGGCGAGCTAGCGTTTGTTTCCTAGTCTTAAATGGAGTTGAATCACATGCAGTTTTTGGTCCTACAAGCAAGAGTTTTTTTCTGGTAAGAGGAGTCACTATTGTGCTCCAAATGCCATACCCAGTGCAAATAGCACTCGCGTCTGTTCCCAGCATGTACAGTGTATTGGACTGAATAGGAGCTACTGTTCTTGTCAGTTTCCTAAGCAGAGTTGAACTTGATATGGTCCATGTGTGTAGGAAGCACAGTTCTTTTGTTCTGAGCAAGCTCACTGTTTGGACCCCATAGCAAACACAGTAGAGTAGAAGAGTGCTCTTTTCTCAAAAGCAGAGTGTGTTTCTTGTAAGGCGAGCTAGCGTTTGTTTCCCAGTCCTAAATGGAGTGGAATCACATGCAGTTTGTGGTCCTACGAGCAAGAGTTGTTTTATGGTAAGAAGAGTCACTATTGCGCTGGCATTGCCATACACAGGACAAATAGCACTGGCGTCTGTTCCGAGCAAGTAGAGTGTATTGAACTGAAGAGGATCTACTGTTCTTGTCAGGTTCCTAAGCAGAGTTGAACTACATATGGTCCTTGTGTGTCGGAAGCACAGTCTTTTGTTCTGAGCAAGCTCACAGTTTGGACACCATAGGAAACACAGTAGAGTAGAAGAGTGCTCTTTTCTCAAAAGCAGAGTGTGATTCTTGTAAGGCGAGCTAGCTTTTGTGTCCCAGTCCTAAATGGAGTGGAATCACATGCAGTTTTTGGTCTACGTGCAAGAGTTGTTTTATGGTAATAATAGTCACTATTGCGCTGCCATTGCCATACACAGGACAAATAGCACTGGCGTCTGTTCCCAGCAAGTACAGTGTATTGGACTGAAGAGAATCTTTTGTTCTTGTCAGGTTCCTAAGCAGAATTGAACTAGATATGGCCGTGTGTGTAGGAAGCACAGTTCTTTTGTTCTGAGCAAGCTCACTGTTCGGACCCCATAGTAAACACAGTAGAGTAGAAGAGTGCTCTTTTCTCAAAAGCAGAGTGTGTTTCTTGTAAGGCGAGCTAGCGTTTGTTTACCAGTCCTAAATGGAGTTGAATCACATGCAGTTTCTTTTCCTACGAACAAGAGTTGTTTTCTGGTAAGGAAAGTCACTATTGTGCTCCCATTGCCATACACAGGGCAAATAGCACTCGCGTCTGTTCCCAGCAAGTACAGTGTATTGGACTGAATAGGAGCTACTGTTCTTGTCAGTTTCCTAAGCAGAGTTGAACTAGATATGGTCCATGTGTGTAGGAAGCACAGTTCTTTTGTTCTGAGCAAGCTCACTGTTTGGACCCCATTGGAAACACAGTAGAGTAGAAGAGTGCTCTTTTCTCAAAAGCAGAGTGTGTTTCTTGTAAGGCGAGCTAGCGTTTGTTTCCCAGTCCTAAATGGAGTGGAATCACATGCAGTTTCTGGTCCTACGAGCAAGAGTTGTTTTATGGTA
The DNA here is from genome assembly GCF_949786415.1 of Peromyscus eremicus. Taxonomy (NCBI): domain Eukaryota; kingdom Metazoa; phylum Chordata; class Mammalia; order Rodentia; family Cricetidae; genus Peromyscus; species Peromyscus eremicus. The sequence continues at coordinate 453,232 of NW_026734384.1, read as the reverse complement.
AGAAGAGTCACTATTGCGCTGGCATTGCCATACACAGGACAAATAGCACTGGCGTCTGTTCCGAGCAAGTACAGTGTATTGAACTGAAGAGGATCTACTGTTCTTGTCAGGTTCCTAGGCAGAATTGAACTAGATATGGCCGTGTGTGTAGGAAGCACAGTTCTTTTGTTCTGAGAAAGCTCACTGTTCGGACCCCATAGGAAACACAGTAGAGTAGAAGAGTGCTCTTTTCTCAAAAGCAGAGTGTGTTTCTTGTAAGGCGAGCTAGCGTTTGTTTCCCAGTCCTAAATGGAGTTGAATCACATGCAGTTTCTTTTCCTACGAACAAGAGTTGTTTTCTGGTAAGTAAGGTAACTATTGTGCTCCCATTGCCATACACAGGGCAAATAGCACTCGTGTCTGTTCCCAGCAAGTACAGTGTATTGGACTGAATAGGAGCTACTGTTCTTGTCAGTTTCCTAAGCAGAGTTGAACTACATATGGTCCTTGTGTGTCGGAAGCACAGTCTTTTGTTCTGAGCAAGCTCACAGTTTGGACACCATAGGAAACACAGTAGAGTAGAAGAGTGCTCTTTTCTCAAAAGCAGAGTGTGTTTCATGTAAGGCGAGCTAGCGTTTGTTTCTTAGTCCTAGATGGAGTTGAATCACATACAGTTTCTTTTCCTACGAACAAGAGTTGTTTTCTGGTAAGGAAAGTCACTATTGCGCTCCCATTGCCCTACACAGGGCAAATAGCACTCGCGTATTTTCCCAGCAAGTACAGTGTATTGGACTGAATAGGAGCTACTGTTCTTGTCAGTTTCCTAAGCAGAGTTGACCTACATATGGTCCTTGTGTGTAGGAAGCACAGTTCTTTTGTTCTGAGCAAGATCACTGTTCGGACCCCATAGGAAACACAGTAGAGTAGAAGAGTGCTCTTTTCTCAAAAGCAGAGTGTGTTTCATGTAAGGCGAGCTAGCGTTTGTTTCCTAGTCCTACATGGAGTTGAATCACATACAGTTTCTTTTCCTACGAACAAGAGTTGTTTTCTGGTAAGGAAAGTCACTATTGTGCTCCCATTGCCATACACAGGGCAAATAGCACTCGCGTCTGTTCCCAGCAAGTACAGTGTATTGGACTGAATAGGAGCTACTGTTCTTGTCAGTTTCCTAAGCAGAGTTGAACTAGATATGGTCCATGTGTGTAGGAAGCACAGTTCTTTTGTTCTGAGCAAGCTCACTGTTTGGACCCCATTGGAAACACAGTAGAGTAGAAGAGTGCTCTTTTCTCAAAAGCAGAGTGTGTTTCTTGTAAGGCGAGCTAGCGTTTGTTTCCCAGTCCTAAATGGAGTGGAATCACATGCAGTTTCTGGTCCTACGAGCAAGAGTTGTTTTATGGTAAGAAGAGTCACTATTGCGCTGGCATTGCCATACACAGGACAAATAGCACTGGCGTCTGTTCCGAGCAAGTACAGTGTATTGAACTGAAGAGGATCTACTGTTCTTGTCAGGTTCCTAGGCAGAATTGAACTAGATATGGCCGTGTGTGTAGGAAGCACAGTTCTTTTGTTCTGAGAAAGCTCACTGTTCGGACCCCATAGGAAACACAGTAGAGTAGAAGAGTGCTCTTTTCTCAAAAGCAGAGTGTGTTTCTTGTAAGGCGAGCTAGCGTTTGTTTCCCAGTCCTAAATGGAGTTGAATCACATGCAGTTTCTTTTCCTACGAACAAGAGTTGTTTTCTGGTAAGTAAGGTAACTATTGTGCTCCCATTGCCATACACAGGGCAAATAGCACTCGTGTCTGTTCCCAGCAAGTACAGTGTATTGGACTGAATAGGAGCTACTGTTCTTGTCAGTTTCCTAAGCAGAGTTGAACTACATATGGTCCTTGTGTGTCGGAAGCACAGTCTTTTGTTCTGAGCAAGCTCACAGTTTGGACACCATAGGAAACACAGTAGAGTAGAAGAGTGCTCTTTTCTCAAAAGCAGAGTGTGTTTCATGTAAGGCGAGCTAGCGTTTGTTTCTTAGTCCTAGATGGAGTTGAATCACATACAGTTTCTTTTCCTACGAACAAGAGTTGTTTTCTGGTAAGGAAAGTCACTATTGCGCTCCCATTGCCCTACACAGGGCAAATAGCACTCGCGTATTTTCCCAGCAAGTACAGTGTATTGGACTGAATAGGAGCTACTGTTCTTGTCAGTTTCCTAAGCAGAGTTGACCTACATATGGTCCTTGTGTGTAGGAAGCACAGTTCTTTTGTTCTGAGCAAGATCACTGTTCGGACCCCATAGGAAACACAGTAGAGTAGAAGAGTGCTCTTTTCTCAAAAGCAGAGTGTGTTTCATGTAAGGCGAGCTAGCGTTTGTTTCCTAGTCCTACATGGAGTTGAATCACATACAGTTTCTTTTCCTACGAACAAGAGTTGTTTTCTGGTAAGGAAAGTCACATTGCGCTCCCATTGCCATTCACAGTGCAAATAGCACTCGCGTCTGTTCCCAGAAAGTACAGTGTATCGGACTGAAGAGGAGCTACTGTTCTTGTCAGTTTCCTAAGCAGAGTTGAACTAGATAAGGCCCGTGTGTGTAGGAAGCACAGTTCTTATGTTCTGAGCAAGCTACTGTTCTGGCCCTATAGGAAACACAGTAGAGTAGATGAGTGCTCTTTTCTCTAAAGCAGAGTGTGTTTCTTGGAAGGCGAGCTAGCGTTTGTTTCCTAGTCCTAAATGGAGTTGAATCACATGCAGTTTTTGGTCCTACAATCAAGAGTTTTTTTCTGGTAAGAGGAGTCACTATTGTGCTCCAAATGCCATACCCAGTGCAAATAGCACTCGCGTCTGTTCCCAGCATGTACAGTGTATTGGACTGAATAGGAGCTACTGTTCTTGTCAGTTTCCTAAGCAGAGTTGAACTTGATATGGTCCATGTGTGCAGGAAGCCGAGTTCTTTTGTTCTGAGCAAGCTCACTGTTTGGACCCCATAGGAAACACCGTAGAGTAGAAGAGAGCTCTTTTCTAAAAAGCAGAGAGTGTTTCTTGTAAGGCAAGCTAGCATTTGTTTACCAGTCCTAAATGGCGTTGAATCACATGCAGTTTGTGGTCCTACGAGCAAGAGTTGTTTTCTGGTAAGGAAAGTCACTATTGCGCTCTCATTGCCATACACAGTGCAAATAACACTCGCGAATATTCCAAGCAAGTAGAGTGTATTGGACTGAAGAGGAGCTACTGTTCTTGTCAGTTTCTTAAGAAGAGTTGAACTAGATATGGTCCATGTGTGTAGGAAGCAAGTTCTTTGTTCTGAGCAAGCTCACTGTTTGGACACCATAGGAAACACAGTAGAGTAGAAGAGTGCTATTTTTTCTCAAAAGCAGAGTGTGTTTCATGTAAGGCGAGCTAGCATTTGTTTCCCAGTCCTAAATGGCATTGAATCACATGCAGTTTGTGGTCCTATGAGCAAGAGTTGTTTTTGGTAAGGAAAGTCACTATTGCGCTCATTGCCATACACAGTGCAAATAGCACTCGTGTCTGTTCCCAGCAAGTACAGTGTATTGGACTGAAGAGGAGCTACTGTTCTTGTCAGTTTCCTAAGCAGAGTTGAACTAGATATAGCCCGTGTTTGTAGGAAGTACAGTTATTATGTTCTGAGCAAGCTCACTGTTCTGGCCCTATAGGAAACACAGTAGAGTAGAAGAGTGCTCTTTTCTCTAAAGCAGAGTGTGTTTCTTGTAAGGCGAGCTCGCGTTTGTTTTCCAGTCCTAAATGGAGTTGAGTCACAGACAGTTTTTGGTCCTACGAGCAAGAGTTGTTTTCTGGTAAGAAGAGTCACTATTGCGCTCCAAATGCCATAAACAGTGAAAATAGCACTCGCGTCTGTTCCCAGCAAGTACATTGTATTGGACTGAATAGGAGCTACTGTTCTTGTCAGTTTCCTAAGCAGAGTTGAACTAGATATGGTCCATGTGTGTAGGAAGCACAGTTCTTTTGTTCTGAGCAAGCTCACTGTTTGGACCCCATAGCAAACACAGTAGAGTAGAAGAGTGCACTTTTCTCAAAAGCAGAGTGTGTTTCTTGTAAGGCGAGCTAGCATTTGTTTCCCAGTCCTAAATGGAGTGGAATCACATGCAGTTTCTGGTCCTACGAGAAAGAGTTGTTTTATGGTAAGAATAGTCACTATTGCGCTGGCATTGCCATACAGTGCAAATAACCCTCGCGTCTGTTCCCAGCAAGTACAGTGAATTGGACTGAAGAGGATCTACTGTTCTTGTCAGGTTCCAAAGCAGAATTGAACTAGGTATGGCCGTGTGTGTAGGAAGCACAGTTCTTTTGTTCTGAGCAAGCTCACTGTTTGGACCCCATAGGAAACACAGTAGAGTAGAAGAGTGCTCTTTTCTCAAAAGCAGAGTGTGTTTCTTGTAAGGCGAGTTAGCGTTTGTTTCCCAGTCCTAAATGGAGTTGAATCACATGCAGTTTCTTGTCCTGCGAGCAAGAGTTGTTTTCTGGTAAGGAAAGTCACTATTGCGCTCCCATTGCCATACACAGTGCAAATAGCACTCGCGTCTGTTCCCAGCAAGTACAGTGTAACGAACTGAAGAAGAGCTACTGTTCTTGTCACTATCCTAAGCAGAGTTGAACTAGATAAGGCCCGTGTGTGTAGGATGCACAGTTCTTATGTTCTGAGCAAGCTCACTGTTCTGGCACTATAGGAAACACAGTAGATTAGAAGAGTGCTCCTTTCTCAAAAGCAGAGTGTGTTTCTTGTAAGGCGAGCTAGCATTTGTTTCCTAGTCCTGAATGGAGTTGAATCACATGCAGTTTCTTTTCCTACGAACAAGAGTTGTTTTCTGGTAAGGAAGTCACTATTGTGCTTCCATTGCCATACACAGGGCAAACAGCACTCGCGTATTTTCCCAGCAAGTACAGTGTATTGGACTGAATAGGAGCTACTGTTCTTGTCAGTTTCCTAAGCAGAGTTGAACTACATATGGTCCTTGTGTGTAGGAAGCACAGTTCTTTTGTTCTGAGCAAGATCACTGTTCGGACGCCATAGGAAACACAGTAGAGTAGAAGAGTGCTCTTTTCTCAAAAGCAGAGTGTGTTTCATGTAAGGCGAGCTAGCGTTTGTTTCCTAGTCCTACATGGAGTTGAATCACATACAGTTTCTTTTCCTACGAACAAGAGTTGTTTTCTGGTAAGGAAAGTCACTATTGCGCTCCCTTTGCCATACACAGGGCAAATATCACTCGCGTACGTTCCCAGCAAGTACAGTGTATTGGACTGAAGAGGATCTACTGTTCTTGTCAGGTTCCTAAGCAGAATTGCACTAGATATGGCCGTGTGTGTAGGAAGCCCAGTTGTTTTGTTCTGAGCAAGCTCACTGTTCGGACCCCATAGGAAACACAGTAGAGTAGAAGAGTGCTCTTTTCTCAAAAGCAGAGTGTGTTTCTTGTAAGGCGAGCTAGCGTTTGTTTCCCAGTCCTAAATGGAGTTGAATCACATGCAGTTTCTGGTCCTACGAGCAAGACTTGTTTTCAGGTAAGGAAAGTCACTATTGCGCTCCCATTGCCATACACAGTGCAAATAACACTCGCGAATGTTCCAAGCAAGGACAGTGTATTGGACTGAAGAGGAGCTACTGTTCTTGTCAGTTTCTTAAGCAGAGTTGAACTAGATATGGTCCATGTGTGTAGGAAGCACAGTTCTTTGTTCTAAGCAAGCTCACTGTTTGGACCCCATAGGAAACACAGTAGAGTAGAAGAGTGCTCTTTTCTCAAAAGCAGAGTGTGTTTCATGTAAGGCGAGCTAGCATTTGTTTCCCAGTCCTAAATGGCGTTGAATCACATGCAGTTTGTGGTCCTACGAGCAAGAGTTGTTCCTGGTAAGGAAAGTCACTATTGCGCTCATTGCCATACACAGTGCAAATAGCACTCGTGTCTGTTCCCAGCAAGTACAGTGTATTGGACTGAAGAGGAGCTACTGTTCTTGTCAGTTTCCTAAGCAAAGTTGAACTACTTATGGTCCGTGTGTGTTGGAAGCACAGTTCTTATGTTCTGAGCAAGCTCACTGTTTGGACCCCATAGGAAACACAGTAGAGTAGAAGAGTGCTCTTTTCTCTAAAGCAGAGTGTGTTTCTTGTAAGGCGAGCTAGCTTTTGTTTCCCAGGCCTAAATGGAGTTGAATCACATGCAGATACTGGTCCTCCGAGCAAGAGATGTTTTCTGGTAAGGAAAGTCGCTATTGCGCTCCCATTGCCATACACAGTGCAAATAGCACTGCAGTCTGTTCCCAGCAAGTACAGTGTATTGGACTGAAGAGGAGCTACTGTTCTTGTCAGTTTCCTAAGCAGAGTTGAACTAGATATGGCCCGTGTGTCTAGGAAGCACAATTCATTTCTTCTGAGCAAGCTCACTGTTCTGGCCCTATAGGAAACACAGTAGAGTAGAAGAGTGCCCTTTTCTCAAAAGCAGAGTGTGTTTCATTTAAGGCGAGCTAGAGTTTGTTTCCCAGTCCTAAATGGAGTTGAGTCACATGCAGTTTTTTGTCCTATGAGCAAGAGTTGTTTTCTAATAAGACGAGTCACTATTGTGCTCCAATTTCCATACACAGTGCAAATAGCACTCGCATCTGTTCTCAGCAAGTACAGTGTATCGGACTGAAGAGGAGCTACTGTTCTTGTCAGTTTCCTAAGCAGAGTTGAACTAGATATGGCCCGTGTGTGTAGGAAGCACAGTTCTTTTGTTCTCAGCAAGCTCACTGTTCGGACCCCATAGGAAACACAGTAGAGTAGAAGAGTGCTCTTTTCTCAAAAGCAGAGTGTGTTTCTTGTAAGGCTAGCTAGTGTTTGTTTCCCAGTCAGAAACGGAGTTGAATCCCATGCAGTTTCTGCTCCTACGAGCAAGAATTGTTTTCTGGTAAGAAGAGTCACTATTGCGCTCCCATTGTCATACACACTGCATACAGCACTCGCGTCTGTTCCCAGCATGTACAGTGTATTGGACTGAATAGGAGCTACTGTTCTTGTCAGATTCCTAAGCAGAGTTGAACTTGATATGGTCCATATGTGCAGGAAGCAGAGTTCTTTTGTTCTGAGCAAGCTCACTGTTTGGACCCCATACGAAACACCGTAGAGTAGAAGAGAGCTCTTTTCTAAAAAGCAGAGAGTGTTTCTTGTAAGGCAAGCTAGCATTTGTTTACCAGTCCTAAATGGCGTTGAATCACATGCAGTTTGTGGTCCTACGAGCAAGAGTTGTTTTCTGGTAAGGAAAGTCACTATTGTGCTCTCATTGCCATACACAGTCCAAATAACACTCGCGAATGTTCCAAGCAAGTAGAGTGTATTGGACTGAAGAGGAGCTACTGTTCTTGTCAGTTTCTTAAGCAGAGTTGAACTAGATATGGTCCATGTGTGTAGGAAGCACAGTTCTTTGTTCTGAGCAAGCTCACTGTTTGGACCCCATAGGAAACACAGTAGAGTAGAAGAGTGCTCTTTTCTCAAAAGCAGAGTGTGTTTCATGTAAGGCGAGCTAGCATTTGTTTCCCAGTCCTAAATGGCATTGAATCACATGCAGTTTGTGGTCCTATGAGCAAGAGTTGTTTTTGGTAAGGAAAGTCACTATTGCGCTCATTGCCTTACACAGTGCAAATAGCACTCGTGTCTGTTCCCAGCAAGTACAGTGTATTGGACTGAAGAGGATCTACTGTTCTTGTCAGTTTCCTAAGCAGAGTTGAACTAGATATGGCCCGTGTTTGTAGGAAGCACAGTTATTATGTTCTGAGCAAGCTCACTGTTCTGGCCCTATAGGAAACACAGTAGCGTAGAAGAGTGCTCTTTTCTCTAAAGCAGAGTGTGTTTCTTGTAAGGCGAGCTCGCGTTTGTTTTCCAGTCCTAAATGGAGTTGAGTCACAGACAGTTTTTGGTCCTACGAGCAAGAGTTGTTTTCTGGTAAGAAGAGTCACTATTGCGCTCCAAATGCCATAAACAGTGAAAATAGCACTCGTGTCTGTTCCCAGCAAGTACATTGTATTGGACTGAATAGGAGCTACTGTTCTTGTCAGTTTCCTAAGCAGAGTTGAACTAGATATGGTCCATGTGTGTAGGAAGCACAGTTCTTTTGTTCTGAGCAAGCTCACTGTTTGGACCCCATAGCAAACACAATAGAGTAGCAGAGTGCTCTTTTCTCAAAAGCAGAGTGTGTTTCTTGTAAGGCGAGCTAGCGTTTGTTTCCCAGTCCTAAATGGAGTTGAATCACATGCAGTTTGTGGTCCTACGAGCAAGAGTTGTTTTATGGTAAGAAGAGTCACTATTGCGCTGGCATTGCCATACACAGGACAAATAGCACTCGCGTCTGTTCCGAGCAAGTAGAGTGTATTGAACTGAAGAGGATCTACTGTTCTTGTCAGGTTCCTAAGCAGAGTTGAACTACATATGGTCCTTCTGTGTCGGAAGCACAGTCTTTTGTTCTGAGCAAGCTCACAGTTTGGACACCATAGGAAACACAGTAGAGTAGAAGAGTGCTCTTTTCTCAAAAGCAGAGTGTGATTCAAGTAAGGCGAGCTAGCGTTTGTGTCCCAGTCCTAAATGGAGTGGAATCACATGCATTTTCTGGTCCTACGTGCAAGATTTGTTTTATGGTAATAATAGTCACTATTGCGCTGCCATTGCCATACACAGGACAAATAGCACTGGCGTCTGTTCCCAGCAAGTACAGTGTATTGGACTGAAGAGAATCTTCTGTTCTTGTCAGGTTCCTAAGCAGAATTGAACTAGATATGGCCGTGTGTGTAGGAAGCACAGTTCTTTTGTTCTGAGCAAGCTCACTGTTCGGACCCCATAGTAAACACAGTAGAGTAGAAGAGTGCTCTTTTCTCAAAAGCAGAGTGTGTTTCTTGTAAGGCGAGCTAGCGTTTGTTTCCCAGTCCTAAATGGAGTTGAATCACATGCAGTTTCTTTTCCTACGAACAAGAGTTGTTTTCTGGTAAGGAAAGTCACTATTGTGCTCCCATTGCCATACACAGGGCAAATAGCACTCGCGTATTTTCCCAGCAAGTACAGTGTATTGGACTGAATAGGAGCTACTGTTCTTGTCAGTTTCCTAAGCAGAGTTGAACTAGATATGGTCCATGTGTGTAGGAAGCACAGTTCTTTTTTTCTGAGCAAGCTCACTGTTTGGACCCCATTGGAAACACAGTAGAGTAGAAGAGTGCTCTTTTCTCAAAAGCAGAGTGTGTTTCTTGTAAGGCGAGCTAGCGTTTGTTTCCCAGTCCTAAATGGAGTGGAATCACATGCAGTTTCTGGTCCTACGAGCAAGAGTTGTTTTATGGTAAGGAGAGTCACTATTGCGCTGGCATTGCCATACACAGGACAAATAGCACTGGCGTCTGTTCCGAGCAAGTACAGCGTATTGAACTGAAGAGGATCTACTGTTCTTGTCAGGTTCCTAGGCAGAATCGAACTAGATATGGCCATGTGTGTAGGAAGCACAGTTCTTTTGTTCTGAGCAAGCTCACTGTTCGGACCCCATAGGAAACACAGTAGAGTAGAAGAGTGCTCTTTTCTCAAAAGCAGAGTGTGTTTCATGTAAGGCGAGCTAGCGTTTGTTTCCCAGTCCTAAATGGAGTTGAATCACATGCAGTTTCTTTTCCTACGAACAAGAGTTGTTTTCTGGTAAGTAAGGTCACTATTGTGCTCCCATTGCCACACACAGGGCAAATAGCACTCGCGTCTATTCCCAGCAAGTACAGTGTATTGGACCGAATAGGAGCTACTGTTCTTGTCAGTTTCCTAAGCAGAGTTGAACTACATATGGTCCTTGGGTGTCGGAAGCACAGTCTTTTGTTCTGAGCAAGCTCACAGTTTGGACACCATAGGAAACACAGTAGAGTAGAAGAGTGCTCTTTTCTCAAAAGCAGAGTGTGATTCTTGTAAGGCGAGCTAGCGTTTGTGTCCCAGTCCTAAATGGAGTGGAATCACATGCAGTTTCTGGTCCTACGTGCAAGAGTTGTTTTATGGTAATAATAGTCACTATTGCGCTGCCATTGCCATACACAGGACAAATAGCACTGGCGTCTGTTCCCAGCAAGTACAGTGTATTGGACTGAAGAGAATCTTTTGTTCTTGTCAGGTTTCTAAGCAGAATTGACCTAGATATGGCCGTGTGTGTAGGAAGCACAGTTCTTGTGTTCTGAGCAAGCTCACTGTTCGGACCCCATAGGAAACACAGTAGAGTAGAAGAGTGCTCTTTTCTCAAAAGCAGAGTGTGTTTCTTGTAAGGCGAGCTAGCGTTTGTTTCCCAGTCCTAAATGGAGTTGAATCACATGCAGTTTCTTTTCCTACGAACAAGAGTTGTTTTCTGGTAAGGAAAGTCACTATTGTGCTCCCATTGCCATACACAGGGCAAATAGCACTCGCGTCTGTTCCCAGCAAGTACAGTGTATTGGACTGAATAGGAGCTACTGTTCTTGTCAGTTTCCTAAGCAGAGTTGAACTAGATATGGTCCATGTGTGTAGGAAGCACAGTTCTTTTGTTCTGAGCAAGCTCACTGTTTGGACCCCATAGCAAACACAGTAGAGTAGAAGAGTGCTCTTTTCTCAAAAGCAGAGTGTGTTTCTTGTAAGGCGAGCTAGCGTTTGTTTCCCAGTCCTAAATGGAGTGGAATCACATGCAGTTTCTGGTCCTACGAGCAAGAGTTGTTTTATGGTAAGAATAGTCACTATTGCGCTGGCATTGCCATACACAGGACAAATAGCACTGGCGTCTGTTCCCAGCAAGTACAGTGTATTGGACTGAAGAGGATCTACTGTTCTTGTCAGTTTCCTAAGCAGAATTGAAATAGATATGGCCGTGTGTGTAGGAAGCACAGTTCTTTGGTTCTGAGCAAGCTCAATGTTCGGACCCCATTGGAAACACAGTAGAGTAGAAGAGTGCTCATTTCTGAAAAGCAGAGTGTGTTTCTTGTAAGGCGAGCTAGCATTTGTTTCCCAGTCCAAAATGGAGTTGAATCACATGCAGTTTGTGGTCCTACGAGCAAGAGTTGTTTTATGGTAAGAATAGTCATTATAGCGCTGCCATTGCCATACATAGGACAAATAGCACTGGCTTCTGTTCGCAGCAAGTACAGTGTATTGGACTGAAGAGGATCTACTGTTCTTGTCAGTTTCCTAAGCAGAGTTGAACTACATATGGTCCTTGTGTGTAGGAAGCACAGTTCTTTTGTTCTGAGCAAGATCACTGTTCGGACCCCATAGGAAACACAGTAGAGTAGAAGAGTGCTCTTTTCTCAAAAGCAGAGTGTGTTTCCTGTAAGGCGAGCTAGCGTTTGTTTCCTAGTCCTACATGGAGTTGAATCACATACAGTTTCTTTTCCTACGAACAAGAGTTGTTTTCTGGTAAGGAAAGTCACTATTGCGCTCCCATTGCCCTACACAGGGCAAATAGCACTAGCGTATTTTCCCAGCAACTACAGTGTATTGGACTGAATAGGAGCTACTGTTATTGTCAGTTTCCTAAGCAGAGTTGAACTACATATGGTCCTTGTGTGTAGGAAGCACAGTTCTTTTGTTCTGAGCAAGATCACTGTTCGGACCCCATAGGAAACACAGTAGAGTAGAAGAGTGCTCTTTTCTCAAAAGCAGAGTGTGTTTCATGTAAGGCGAGCTAGCGTTTGTTTCCTAGTCCTACATGGAGTTGAATCACATACAGTTTCTTTTCCTACGAACAAGAGTTGTTTTCTGGTAAGGAAAGTCACATTGCGCTCCCATTGCCATTCACAGTGCAAATAGCACTCGCGTCTGTTCCCAGCAAGTACAGTGTATCGGACTGAAGAGGAGCTACTGTTCTTGTCAGTTTCCTAAGCAGACTTCAACTAGATATGGCCCGTGTGTGTAGGAAGCACAGTTCTTATGTTCTGAGCAAGCTACTGTTCTGGCCCTATAGGAAACACAGTAGAGTAGATGAGTGCTCTTTTCTCTAAAGCAGAGTGTGTTTCTTGTAAGGCGAGCTAGCGTTTGTTTCCTAGTCCTAAATGGAGTTGAATCACATGCAGTTTTTGGTCCTACAAGCAAGAGTTTTTTTCTGGTAAGAGGAGTCACTATTGTGCTCCAAATGCCATACCCAGTGCAAATAGCACTCGCGTCTGTTCCCAGCATGTACAGTGTATTGGACTGAAGAGGATCTACTGTTCTTGTCAGTTTCCTAAGCAGAATTGAACTAGATATGGCCATGTGTGTAGGAAGCACAGTTCTTTTGTTCTGAGCAAGCTCACTGTTCGGACCCCATAGGAAACACAGTAGAATAGAAGAGTGCTCATTTCTGAAAAGCAGAGTGTGTTTCTTGTAAGGCGAGCTAGCATTTGTTTCCCAGTCCTAAATGGAGTTGAATCACATGCAGTTTGTGGTCCTACGAGCAAGAGTTGTTTTATGGTAAGAATAGTCATTATTGCGCTGCCATTGCCATACACAGGACAAATAGCACTGGCTTCTGTTCGCAGCAAGTACAGTGTATTGGACTGAAGAGGATCTACTGTTCTTGTCAGGTTCCTAAGCAGAATTGATCTAGGTATGGCCGTGTGTAGGAAGCACAGTTCTTTTGTTCTGAGCAAGCTCACTGTTCGGACCCCATAGGAAACACAGTAGAGTAGAAGAGTGCTCTTTTCTCAAAAGCAGAGTGTGTTTCTTGTAAGGCGAGCTAGCGTTTGTTTCCTAGTCCTAAATGGAGTTGAATCACATGCAGTTTCTGGTCCTACGAGCAAGAGTTGTTTTCTGGTAAGGAAAGTCACTATTGAGCTCCCATTGCCATACACAGTGCAAATAGCACTCGCGTCTGTTCCCAGCAAGTACAGTGTATCGGACTGAAGAGGAGCTACTGTTCTTGTCACTTTCCTAAGCAGAGTTGAACTAGATAAGGCCCGTGTGTGTAGGAAGCACAGTTCTTATGTTCTGAGCAAGCTCACTGTTCTGGCCCTATAGGAAACACAGTAGAGTAGAAGAGTGCTCTTTTCTCAAAAGCAGAGTGTGTTTCTTGTAAGGCCAGCTAGCGTTTGTTTCCTAGTCCTGAATGGAGTTGAATCACATGCAGTTTCTGGTCCTACAAACAAGAGTTGTTTTCTGGTAAGGAAAGTCACTATTGTGTTCCCATTGCCATACACAGGGCAAATAGCACTCGCGTATTTTCCCAGCAAGTACAGTGTATTGGACTGAATAGGAGCTACTGTTCTTGTCAGTTTCCTAAGCAGAATTGAACTACATATGGTCCTTGTGTGTAGGAAGCACAGTTCTTTTGTTCTGAGCAAGCTCACTGTTTGGACACCATAGGAAACACAGTAGAGTAGAAGAGTGCTCTTTTCTCTAAAGCAGAGTGTGTTTCTTGTAAGGCGAGCTAGCGTTTGTTTCCCAGTCCTAAATGGAGTTGAATCACATGCAGTTTGTGGTCCTACGAGGAAGAGTTGTTTTATGGTAAGAATAGTCACTATTGAGCTCCCATTGCCATACACAGGACAAATAGCACTGGCGTCTGCTCCGAGCAAGTACAGTCTATTGAACTGAAGAGGATCTACTGTTCTTGTCAGGTTCCTAAGCAGAATTGAACTAGATATGGCCGTGTGTGTAGGAAGCACAGTTCTTTTGTTCTGAGCAAGCTCACTGTTCAGACCCCATAGGAAACACAGTAGAGTAGAAGAGTGCTCTTTTCTCAAAAGCTGATTGTGTTTCTTGTAAGGCGAGCTAGCGTTTGTTTCCCAGGCCTAAATGGAGTTGAATCACATTCAGTTTCTTTTCCTACGAACAAGAGTTGTTTTCTGGTAAGTAAGTTCACTATTGTGCTCCCATTGCCATACACAGGGCAAATAGCACTCGCGTCTCTTCCCAGCAAGTACAGTGTATTGGACTGAATAGGAGCTACTGTTCTTGTCAGTTTCCTAAGCAGAGTTGAACTACATATGGTCCTTGTGTGTCGGAAGCACAGTCTTTTGTTCTGAGCAAGCTCACTGTTCGGACCCCATAGGAAACACAGTAGAGTAGAAGAGTGCTCTTTTCTCAAAAGCAGAGTGTGTTTCTTGTAAGGCGAGCTAGCGTTTGTTTCCCAGTCCTAAATGGAGTTGAATCACATGCAGTTTCTTTTCCTACGAACAAGAGTTGTTTTCTGGTAAGGAAAGTCACTATTGTGCTCCCATTGCCATACTCAGTGCCAATAGCACTCACTTCTGTTCCCAGCAAGTACAGTGTATCGGACTGAAGACGAGCTACTGTTCTTGTCAGTTTCCTAAGCAGAGTTGAACTAGATATGGCCCGTGTGTTTAGGAAGCACAGTTCTTATGTTCTGAGCAAGCTCACTGTTCTGGCCCTATAGGAAACACAGTAGAGTAAATGAGTGCTCTTTTCTCTAAAGCAGAGTGTGTTTCTTGTAAGGCGAGCTAGCGTTTGTTTCCTAGTCCTAAATGGAGTTGAATCACATGCAGTTTCTGGTCCTACGAACAAGAGTTGTTTTCTGGTAATGAAAGTCACATTGCGCTCCGATTGCCATACACAGTGCAAAGAGCACTCGCGTCTTTTCCAAGCAAGTACAGTGTAATGGACTGAATAGGTGCTACTGTTCTTGTCAGTTTCCTAAGCAGAGTTGAACTAGATATGGCCCGTGTGTGTAGGAAGCACAGTTCTTTGTTCTGAGCAAGCTCACTGTTTGGACACCATAGGAAACACAGTAGAGTAGAAGAGTGCTCTTTTCTCTAAAGCAGAGTGTGTTTCTTATAAGGCGAGCTACCGTTTGTTTCGCAGTCCTAAATGGAGTTGAATCCCATGCAGTTTCTGGTACTATGAGCAAGAGTTGTTTTCTGGTAAGAAGAGTCACTATTGTGCTGCCATTGCCATACACAGGACAAATAGCACTGGCGTCTGTTCGCAGCAAGTACAGTGTATTGGACTGAAGAGGATCTACTGTTCTTGTCGGGTTTCTAAGCAGAATTGAACTAGATATGGCCGTGTGTGTAGGAAGCCCCGTTCTTTTGTTCTGAGCAAGCTCACTCTTCGGACCCCATAGGAAACACAGTAGAGTAGAAGAGTGCTCTTTTCTCAAAAGCAGAGTGTGTTTCTTGTAAGGCAAGCTAGCGTTTGTTTCCCAGTCCTAAATGTAGTTGAATCACATGCAGTTTCTGGTCCTACGAGCAAGAGTTGTTTTCAGGTAAGGAAAATCATGATTGGGCTTTCATTGCCATACACAGTGCATATAGCACTCGCGTCTGTTCCCAGCAAGTACAGTGTATCGGACTGAAGAGGAGCTACTGTTCTTGTCAGTTTCCTAAGCAGAGTTGAACTAGATATGGCCCGTGTGTGTAGGAAGCACAGTTCTTATGTTCTGAGCAAGCTACTGTTCTGGCCCTATAGGAAACACAGTAGAGTAGATGAGTGCTCTTTTCTCTAAAGCAGAGTGTGTTTCTTGTAAGGCGAGCTAGCGTTTGTTTCCTAGTCCTAAATGGAGTTGAATCACATGCAGTTTTTGGTCCTACAAGCAAGAGTTTTTTTCTGGTAAGAAGAGTCACTATTGTGCTCCAAATGCCATACACAGTGCAAATAGCACTCGCGTCTGTTCCCAGCATGTACAGTGTATTGGACTGAATAGGAGCTACTGTTCTTGTCAGTTTCCTAAGCAGAGTTGAACTAGATATGGTCCATGTGTGTAGGAAGCAGAGTTCTTTTGTTCTGAGCAAGCTCACTTTTTGGACCCCATAGGAAACACCGTAGAGTAGAAGAGAGCTCTTTTCTAAAAAGCAGAGAGTGTTTCTTGTAAGGCAAGCTAGCATTTGTTTACCAGTCCTAAATGGCGTTGAATCACATGCAGTTTCTGATCCTACGAGCAAGAGTTGTTTTCTGGTAAGGAAAGTCACTATTGCGCTCTCATTGCCATACACAGTGCAAATAACACTCGCGAATGTTCCAAGCAAGTACAGTGTATTGGACTGAAGAGGAGCTACTGTTCTTGTCAGTTTCTTAAGCAGAGTTGAACCAGATATGGTCCATGTGTGTAGGAAGCACAGTTCTTTGTTCTGAGCAAGCTCACTGTTTGGAACCCATAGGAAACACAGTAGAGTAGAAGAGTGCTCTTTTCTCAAAAGCAGAGTGTGTTTCATGTAAGGCGAGCTAGCATTTGTTTCCCAGTCCTAAATGGCGTTGAATCACATGCAGTTTGTGGTCCTATGAGCAAGAGTTGTTTTCTATTAAGACAAGTCACTATTGTGCTCCAATTTCCATACACAGT
Organism: Peromyscus eremicus; assembly: GCF_949786415.1. NCBI lineage: Eukaryota > Metazoa > Chordata > Mammalia > Rodentia > Cricetidae > Peromyscus > Peromyscus eremicus. The sequence goes on along the minus strand of NW_026734384.1, from coordinate 437,020 downwards.
GCAAATAGCACTCGCATCTGTTCTCAGCAAGTACAGTGTATCGGACTGAAGAGGAGCTACTGTTCTTGTCAGTTTCCTAAGCAGAGTTGAGCTAGATATGGCCCGTGTTTTTAGGAAGCACAGTTATTATGTTCTGAGCAAGCTCACTGTTCTGGCCCTATAGGAAACACAGTAGAGTAGAAGAGTGCTCTTTTCTCTAAAGCAGAGTGTGTTTCTTGTAAGGCGAGCTCGCGTTTGTTTCCCAGTCCTAAATGGAGTTGAGTCACAGACAGTTTTTGGTCCTACGAGCAAGAGTTGTTTTCTGGTAAGAAGAGTCACTATTGCGCTCCAAATGCCATAAACAGTGAAAATAGCACTCGCGTCTGTTCCCAGCAAGTACATAGTATTGGACTGAATAGGAGCTACTGTTCTTGTCAGTTTCCTAAGCAGAGTTGAACTAGATATGGTCCATGTGTGTAGGAAGCACAGTTCTTTTGTTCTGAGCAAACTCACTGTTTGGAACCCATAGCAAACACAGTAGAGTAGAAGAGAGCTCTTTTCTCAAAAGCAGAGTGTGTTTCTTGTAAGGCGAGCTAGCGTTTGTTTCCCAGTCCTAAATGGAGTGGAATCACATGCAGTTTCTGGTCCTACGAGCAAGAGTTGTTTTATGGTAAGAATAGTCACTATTGCGCTGGCATTGCCATACACAGGACAAATAGCACTGGCGTCTGTTCCCAGCAAGTACAGTGTATTTGACTGAAGAGGATCTACTGTTCTTGTCAGTTTCCTAAGCAGAATTGAACTAGATATGGCCGTGTGTGTAGGAAGCACAGTTCTTTTGTTCTGAGCAAGCTCACTGTTCGGACCCCATAGGAAACACAGTAGAGTAGAAGAGTGCTCATTTCTGAAAAGCAGAGTGTGTTTCTTGTAAGGCGAGCTAGCATTTGTTTCCCAGTCCTAAATGGAGTTGAATCACATGCAGTTTGTGGTCCTACGTGCAAGAGTTGTTTTATGGTAAGAAGAGTCAGTATTGCGCTGCCATTGCCATACACAGGACAAATAGCACTGGCGTCTATTCGCAACAAGTACAGTGTATTGGACTGAAGAGGATCTACTGTTCTTGTCAGGTTCCTAAGCAGAATTGAACTAGGTATGGCCGTGTGTGTAGGAAGCACAGTTCTTTTGTTCTGAGCAAGCTCACTGTTCGGACCCCATAGGAAACACAGTAGAGTATAAGAGTGCTCTTTTCTCAAAAGCAGAGTGTGTTTCTTGTAAGGCAAGCTAGCATTTGTTTCCCAGTCCTAAATGGAGTTGAATCACATGCAGTTTCTGGTCCTTCGAGCAAGAGTTGTTTTCTGGTAAGGAAAGTCACTATTGCGCTCCCATTGCCATACACAGTGCAAATAGCATTCGCGTCTGTTCCCAGCAAGTACAGTGTATCGGACTGAAGAGGAGATTCTGTTCTTGTCACTTTCCTAAGCAGAGTTGAACTAGATAAGGCCCGTGTGTTTAGGAAGCACAGTTCTTATGTTCTGAGCAAGCTCACTGTTCTGGCCCTATAGGAAACACAGTAGAGTAGAAGAGTGCTCTTTTTTCAAAAGCAGAGTGTGTTTCTTGAAAGGCGAGCTAGCATTTGTTTCCTAGTCCTGAATGGAGTTGAATCACATGCAGTTTCTGGTCCTACGAACAAGAGTTGTTTTCTGGTAAGGAAAGTCACTATTGTGCTCCCATTGCCATACACAGGGCAAATAGCACTCGCGTCTGTTCCCAGCAAGTACAGTGTATTGGACTGAATAGGAGCTACTGTTCTTGTCAGTTTCCTAAGCAGAGTTGAACTACATATGGTCCTTGTGTGTAGGAAGCACAGTTCTTTTGTTCTGAGCAAGATCACTGTTCGGACCCCATAGGAAACACAGTAGAGTAGAAGAGTGCTCTTTTCTCAAAAGCAGAGTGTGTTTCTTGTAAGGCGAGCTAGCGTTTGTTTCCTAGTCCTACATGGAGGTGAATCACATACAGTTTTTTTTCCTACGAACAAGAGTTGTTTTCTGGTAAGGAAAGTCACATTGCGCTCCCATTGCCATTCACAGTGCAAATAGCACTCCCGTCTGTTCCCAGCAAGTACAGTGTATTGGACTGAATAGGTGCTACTGTTCTTGTCAGTTTCCTAAGCTGAATTGAACTAGATATGATCCGTGTGTGTAGGAAGCCCAGTTGTTTTGTTCTGAGCAAGCTCACTGTTCGGACCCCATAGGAAACACAGTAGAGTAGAAGAGTGCTCTTTTCTCAAAAGCAGAGTGTGTTTCTTGTAAGGCGAGCTAGCGTTTGTTTCCCAGTCCTAAATGGAGTTGAATCACATGCAGTTTCTGGTCCTACGAGCAAGAGTTGTTTTCAGGTAAGGAAAGTCACTATTGCGCTCCCATTGCCATACACAGTGCAAATAACACTCGCGAATGTTCCAAGCAAGGACAGTGTATTGGACTGAAGAGGAGCTACTGTTCTTGTCAGTTTCTTAAGCAGAGTTGAACTAGATATGGTCCATGTGTGTAGGAAGCACAGTTCTTTGTTCTAAGCAAGCTCACTGTTTGGACCCCATAGGAAACACAGTAGAGTAGAAGAGTGCTCTTTTCTCTAAAGCAGAGTGTGTTTCATGTAAGGCGAGCTAGCATTTGTTTCCCAGTCCTAAATGGCGTTGAATCACATGCAGTTTGTGGTCCTATGAGCAAGAGTTGTTCCTGGTAAGGAAAGTCACTATTGCGCTCATTGCCATACACAGTGCAAACAGCACTCGTGTCTGTTCCCAGCAAGTACAGTGTATTGGACTGAAGAGGAGCTACTGTTCTTGTCATTTTCCTAAGCAAAGTTGAACTACTTATGGTCCGTGTGTGTTGGAAGCACAGTTCTTATGTTCTGAGCAAGCTCACTGTTTGGACCCCATAGGAAACACAGTAGAGTAGAAGATTGCTCTTTTCTCTAAAGCAGAGTGTGTTTCTTGTAAGGCGAGCTAGCTTTTGTTTCCCAGGCCTAAATGGAGTTGAATCACATGCAGATACTGGTCCTCCGAGCAAGAGATGTTTTCTGGTAAGGAAAGTCGCTATTGCGCTCCCATTGCCATACACAGTGCAAATAGCACTCCAGTCTGTTCCCAGCAAGTACAGTGTATTGGACTGAAGAGGAGCTACTGTTCTTGTCAGTTTCCTAAGCAGAGTTGAACTAGATATGGCCCGTGTGTCTAGGAAGCACAATTCATTTCTTCTGAGCAAGCTCACTGTTCTGGCCCTATAGGAAACACAGTAGAGTAGAAGAGTGCCCTTTTCTCAAAAGCAGAGTGTGTTTCTTTTAAGGCGAGCTAGAGTTTGTTTCCCAGTCCTAAATGGAGTTGAGTCACATGCAGTTTTTTGTCCTATGAGCAAGAGTTGTTTTCTAATAAGACGAGTCACTATTGTGCTCCAATTTCCATACACAGTGCAAATAGCACTCGCATCTGTTCTCAGCAAGTACAGTGTATCGGACTGAAGAGGAGCTACTGTTCTTGTCAGTTTCCTAAGCAGAGTTGAACTAGATATGGCCCGTGTGTGTAGGAAGCACAGTTCTTTTGTTCTCAGCAAGCTCACTGTTCGGACCCCATAGGAAACACAGTAGAGTAGAAGAGTGCTCTTTTCTCAAAAGCAGAGTGTGTTTCTTGTAAGGCTAGCTAGTGTTTGTTTCCCAGTCAGAAACGGAGTTGAATCCCATGCAGTTTCTGCTCCTACGAGCAAGAATTGTTTTCTGGTAAGAAGAGTCACTATTGCGCTCCCATTGTCATACACACTGCATACAGCACTCGCGTCTGTTCCCAGCATGTACAGTGTATTGGACTGAATAGGAGCTACTGTTCTTGTCAGATTCCTAAGCAGAGTTGAACTTGATATGGTCCATATGTGCAGGAAGCAGAGTTCTTTTGTTCTGAGCAAGCTCACTGTTTGGACCCCATACGAAACACCGTAGAGTAGAAGAGAGCTCTTTTCTAAAAAGCAGAGAGTGTTTCTTGTAAGGCAAGCTAGCATTTGTTTACCAGTCCTAAATGGCGTTGAATCACATGCAGTTTGTGGTCCTACGAGCAAGAGTTGTTTTCTGGTAAGGAAAGTCACTATTGTGCTCTCATTGCCATACACAGTCCAAATAACACTCGCGAATGTTCCAAGCAAGTAGAGTGTATTGGACTGAAGAGGAGCTACTGTTCTTGTCAGTTTCTTAAGCAGAGTTTAACTAGATATGGTCCATGTGTGTAGGAAGCACAGTTCTTTGTTCTGAGCAAGCTCACTGTTTGGACCCCATAGAAAACACAGTAGAGTAGAAGAGTGCTCTTTTCTCAAAAGCAGAGTGTGTTTCATGTAAGGCGAGCTAGCATTTGTTTCCCAGTCCTAAATGGCATTGAATCACATGCAGTTTGTGGTCCTATGAGCAAGAGTTGTTTTTGGTAAGGAAAGTCACTATTGCGCTCATTGCCTTACACAGTGCAAATAGCACTCGTGTCTGTTCCCAGCAAGTACAGTGTATTGGACTGAAGAGGATCTACTGTTCTTGTCAGTTTCCTAAGCAGAGTTGAACTAGATATGGCCCGTGTTTGTAGGAAGCACAGTTATTATGTTCTGAGCAAGCTCACTGTTCTGGCCCTATAGGAAACACAGTAGAGTAGAAGAGTGCTCTTTTCTCTAAAGCAGAGTGTGTTTCTTGTAAGGCGAGCTCGCGTTTGTTTTCCAGTCCTAAATGGAGTTGAGTCACAGACAGTTTTTGGTCCTACGAGCAAGAGTTGTTTTCTGGTAAGAAGAGTCACTATTGCGCTCCAAATGCCATAAACAGTGAAAATAGCACTCGTGTCTGTTCCCAGCAAGTACATTGTATTGGACTGAATAGGAGCTACTGTTCTTGTCAGTTTCCTAAGCAGAGTTGAACTAGATATGGTCCATGTGTGTAGGAAGCACAGTTCTTTTGTTCTGAGCAAGCTCACTGTTTGGACCCCATAGCAAACACAATAGAGTAGCAGAGTGCTCTTTTCTCAAAAGCAGAGTGTGTTTCTTGTAAGGCGAGCTAGCGTTTGTTTCCCAGTCCTAAATGGAGTTGAATCACATGCAGTTTGTGGTCCTACGAGCAAGAGTTGTTTTATGGTAAGAAGAGTCACTATTGCGCTGGCATTGCCATACACAGGACAAATAGCACTCGCGTCTGTTCCGAGCAAGTAGAGTGTTTTGAACTGAAGAGGATCTACTGTTCTTGTCAGGTTCCTAAGCAGAGTTGAACTACATATGGTCCTTGTGTGTCGGAAGCACAGTCTTTTGTTCTGAGCAAGCTCACTGTTTGGACCCCATAGGAAAGACGGTAGAGTAGAAGAGTGCTCTTTTCTCTAAAGCAGAGTGTGTTTCTTGTAAGGCGAGCTAGCGTTTGTTTCACAGTCCTAAATGGAGTTGAATCCCATGCAGTTTCTGGTACTACAAGCAAGAGTTGTTTTCTGGTAAGAAGAGTCACTATTGCGCTGCCATTGTCATACACAGGACAAATAGCACTGGCGTCTGTTCGCAGCAAGTACAGTGTATTGGACTCAATAGGAGCTACTGTTCTCATCAGTTTCCTAAGCAAAGTTGAACTACATATGGTCCATGTGTGTAGGAAGCACAGTTCTTTTGTTCTGAGCAAGCTCACTGTTTGGACCCCTTTGGAAACACAGTAGAGTAGAAGAGTGCTCTTTTCTCAAAAGCAGAGTGTGTTTCTTGTAAGGTGAGCTAGTGTTTGTTTCCCAGTCTGAAATGGAGTTGAATCACATGCAGTTTCTGTTCCTACGAGCAAGAGTTGTTTTATGTTAAGAAGAGTCAGTATTGCGCTGCCATTGCCATACACAGGACAAATAGCACTGGCGTCTGTTCCCAGCAAGTACAGTGTATTGGACTGAAGAGGATCTACTGTTCTTGTCAGGTTCCTAAGCAGAATTGAACTAGGTATGGCCGTGTGTGTAGGAAGCACAGTTCTTTTGTTCTGAGCAAGCTCACTGTTCAGACCCCATAGGAAACACAGTAGAGTAGAAGAGTGCTCTTTTCTCAAAAGCAGAGTGTGTTTCTTGCAAGGCGAGCTAGCATTTGTTTCCCAGTGAAAAATGGAGTTGAATCACATGCAGTTTGTGGTCCTACGAGCAAGAGTTGTTTTATGGTAAGAAGAGTCACTATTGTGCTCCCATTGCCATACACAGGACAAATAGCACTTGCGTCTGTTCCGAGCAAGTACAGTGTATTGAACTGAAGAGGATCTACTGTTCTTGTCAGGTTCCTAAGCAGAATTGAACTAGATATGGCCATGTGTTTAGGAAGCACAGTTCTTTTGTTCTGAGCAAGCTCACTGTTCGGACGCCATAGGAAACACAGTAGAGTAGAAGAGTGCTCTTTTCTCAAAAGCAGAGTGTATTTCTTGTAAGGCGAGCTAGCATTTGTTTCCCAGTCCTAAATGGAGTTGAATCACATGCAGTTTCTTTTCCTACGAACAAGAGTTATTTTCTGGTAAGTAAAGTCACTATTGTGCTCCCATTGCCATACACAGGGGAAATAGCACTCGCGTCTGTTCCCAGCAAGTACAGTGTATTGGACTGAATAGGAGCTACTGTTCTTGTCAGTTTCCTAAGCAGAGTTGAACTACATATGTTCCTTGTGTGTCGGAAGCACAGTCTTTTGTTCTGAGCAAGCTCACTGTTTGGACCCCATAGGAAACACAGTAGAGTAGAAGAGTGCTCTTTTCTCAAAAGCAGAGTGTGATTCTTGTAAGGCGAGCTAGCGTTTGTGTCCCAGTCCTAAATGGAGTGGAATCCCATGCAGTTTCTGGTCCTAAGTGCAAGAGTTGTTTTATGGTAATAATTGTCACTATTGTGCTCCCATTGCCATACACAGGAGAAATAGCACTGGCGTCTGTTCCCAGCAAGTACAGTGTATTAGACTGAAGAGAATCTTCTGTTCTTGTCAGGTTCCTAAGCAGAATTGAACTAGATATGGCCGTGTGTGTAGGAAGCACAGTTCTTTTGTTCTGAGCAAGCTCACTGTTCGGACCCCATAGGAAACACAGTAGAGTAGAAGAGTGCTCTTTTCTCAAAAGCAGAGTGTGTTTCTTGTAAGGCGAGCTAGCGTTTGTTTCCTAGTCCTAAATGGAGTTGAATCACATGCAGTTTCTGGTCCTACGAGCAAGAGTTGTTTTCAGGTAAGGAAAGTCACTATTGTGCTCCCATTGCCATACACAGGGCAAATAGCACTCGCGTCTGTTCCCAGCAAGTACAGTGTATTGGACTGAATAGGAGCTACTGTTCTTGTCAGTTTCCTAAGCAGAGTTGAACTACATATGTTCCTTGTGTGTCGGAAGCACAGTCTTTTGTTCTGAGCAAGCTAAATGTTTGGACCCCATAGGAAACACAGTAGAGTAGAAGAGTGCTCTTTTCTCAAAAGCAGAGTGTGATTCTTGTAAGGCGAGCTAGCGTTTGTGTCCCAGTCCTAAATGGAGTGGAATCCCATGCAGTTTCTGGTCCTACGTGCAAGAGTTGTTTTATGGTAATAATTGTCACTATTGTGCTCCCATTGCCATACACAGGAGAAATAGCACTGGCGTCTGTTCCCAGCAAGTACAGTGTATTAGACTGAAGAGAATCTTCTGTTCTTGTCAGGTTCCTAAGCAGAATTGAACTAGATATGGCCGTGTGTGTAGGAAGCACAGTTCTTTTGTTCTGAGCAAGCTCACTGTTCGGACCCCATAGGAAACACAGTAGAGTAGAAGAGTGCTCTTTTCTCAAAAGCAGAGTGTTTTTCTTGTAAGGCGAGCTAGCGTTTGTTTCCTAGACCTAAATGGAGTTGAATCACATGCAGTTTCTTTTCCTATGAACAAGAGTTGTTTTCTGGTAAGGAAAGTCACTATTGTGCTCCCATTGCCATACACAGGGCAAATAGCACTCGCGTCTGTTCCCAGCAAGTACAGTGTATTGGACTGAATAGGAGCTACTGTTCTTGTCAGTTTCCTAAGCAGAGTTGAACTACATATGGTCCTTGTGTGTAGGAAGCACAGTCTTTTGTTCTGAGCAAGCTCACTGTTTGGACCCCATAGGAAACACCGTAGAGTAGAAGAGACCTCTTTTCTAAAAAGCAGAGAGTGTTTCTTGTAAGGCGAGCTAGCATTTGTTTACCAGTCCTAAATGGCGTTGAATCACATGCAGTTTGTGTTCCTACGAGCAAGATTTTTTTTCTGGTAAGGAAAGTCACTATTGCGCTCTCATTGCCATACACAGTGCAAATAAATCTCGCGAATGTTCCAATCAAGTACAGTGTATTGGACTGAAGAGGAGCTACTGTTCTTGTCAGGTTCTTAAGCAGAGTTGAACTAGATATGGTCCATGTGTGTAGGAAGCACAGTTCTTTGTTCTGAGCAAGCTCACTGTTTGGACCCCATAGGAAACACAGTAGAGTAGAAGAGTGCTCTTTTCTCTAAAGCAGAGTGTGTTTCATGTAAGGCAAGCTAGCATTTGTTTCCCAGTCCTAAATGGCGTTGAATCACATGCAGTTTGTGGTCCTACGAGCAAGAGTTGTTTTTGGTAAGGAAAGTCACTATTGCGCTCATTGCCATACACAGTGCAAATAGCACTCGTGTCTGTTCCCAGCAAGTACAGTGTATTGGACTGAAGATGAGCTACTGTTCTTCTCAGTTTCCTAAGCAGAGTTGAATTAGATATGGCCCGTGTGTCTAGGAAGCACAATTCATTTCTTCTGAGCAAGCTCACTGTTCTGGCCCTATAGGAAACACAGTAGAGTAGAAGAGTGCCCTTTTCTCAAAATCAGAGTGTGTTTCTTGTAAGGCGAGCTAGAGTTTGTTTCCCAGTGCTAAATGGAGTTGAGTCACATGCAATTTTTTGTCCTATGAGCAAGAGTTGTTTTCTAGTAAGACGAGTCACTATTGTGCTCCAATTTCCATACACAGTGCAAATAGCACTCGCATCTGTTCTCATCAAGTACAGTGTATCAGACTGAAGAGGAGCTACTGTTCTTGTCAGTTTCCTAAGCAGAGTTGAACTAGATATGGTCCATGTGTGTAGGAAGCACAGTTCTTTTGTTCTGAGCAAGCTCACTGTTTGGACACCATAGCAAACACACCAGAGTAGAAGAGTGCTCTTTTCTCAAAAGTAGAGTGTGTTTCTTGTAAGGCGAGCTAGCGTTTGTTTCCCAGTCCTAAATGAAGTGGAATCACATGCAGTTTCTGGTCCTACGAACAAGAGTTGTTTTCTGGTAAGGAAAGTCACTATTGTGCTCCCATTGCCATACACAGGGCAAATAGCACTCGCGTATTTTCCCAGCAAGTACAGTGTATTGGACTGAATAGGAGCTACTGTTCTTGTCAGTTTCCTAAGCAGAGTTGAACTACATATGGTCCTTGTGTGTAGGAAGCACAGTTCTTTTGCTCTGAGCAAGATCACTGTTTGGACCACATAGGAAACACAGTAGAGTAGAAGAGTGCTCTTTTCTCAAAAGCAGAGTGTGTTTCTTGTAAGGCGAGCTAGCGTTTGTTTCCCAATCCTAAATGGAGTTGAATCACATGCAGTTTCTTTTCCTACGAACAAGAGTTGTTTTCTGGTAAGTAAAGTCACTATTGTGCTCCCATTGCCATACACAGGGCAAATAGCACTCGCGTCTGTTCCCAGCAAGTACAGTGTATTGGACTGAATAGGAGCTACTGTTCTTGTCAGTTTCCTAAGCAAAGTTGAACTAGATATGGTCCATGTGTGTAGGAAGTACAGTTCTTTTCTTCTGAGCAAGCTTACTGTTTGGACCCCTTTGGAAACACAGTAGAGTAGAAGAGTGCTCTTTTATCAAAAGCAGAGTGTGTTTCTTGTAAGGTGAGCTAGGGTTTGTTTCCCCGTCTTAAATGGAGTTGAATCACATGCAGTTTGTGGTCCTATGAGCAAGAGTTGCTTTCTGGTAAGGAAAGAAACTATTGCGCTCCAATTGCCATACACAGGACAAATAGCATTCGCTTCTGTTCCCAGCAAGTACAGTGTATTGGACTGAATAGGAGCTACTGTTCTTGTCAGTTTCATAAGCAGAGTTGAACTACATATGGTCCTTGTGTGTAGGAAGCACAGTTCTTTTGTTCTGAGCAAGCTCACTGTTCGGACCCCATAGGAAACACAGTAGAGTAGAGGAGTGCTCTTTTCTCTAAAGCAGAGTGTGTTTCTTGTAAGGCGAGCTAACGTTTGTTTCCTAGTCCTAAATGGAGTTGAATCACATGCAGTTTCTGGTCCTACGACAAGAGTTGTTTTCTGGTAAGGAAAGTCACGTTGCGCTCCCATTGCCATTCACAGTGCAAATAGCACTCCCGTCTGTTCCCAGCAAGTACAGTGTATTGGACTGAATAGGTGCTACTCTTCTTGTCAGTTTCCTAAGCAGAGTTGAACTAGATATGATCCGTGTGTGTAGGAAGCACAGCTCTTTTGTTCTGAGCAAGCTCACTGTTTGGACCCCATAGGAAACACAGTAGAGTAGAAGAGTGCTCTTTTCTCTAAAGCAGAGTGTGTTTCTTGTAAGGCGAGCTAGCGTTTGTTTCCCAGTCCTAAATGGAGTTGAATCCCATGCAGTTTCTGGTACTACGAGCAAGAGTTGTTTTCTGGTAAGAAGAGTAACTATTGCGCTGCCATTGCCATACACAGGACAAATAGCACTGGCTTCTGTTCCCAGCAAGTACAGTGTATTGGACTGAAGAGGATCTACTGTTCTTGTTAGGTTCCTAAGCAGAATTGAACTAGATATGGCCGTGTGTATAGGAAGCACAGTTCTTTTGTTCTGAGCAAGCTGACTGTTCGGACCCCATAGGAAACACAGTAGAGTTAAAGAGTGCTCTTTTCTCAAAAGCAGAGTGTGTTTTTTGTAAGGCAAGCTATCGTTTGTTTCCAAGTCCTAAATGGAGTTGAATCCCATGCAGTTTCTGGTCCTACGAGCAAGAGTTGTTTTCTGGTAAGGAATGTCACTATTGTGCTCCCTTTGCCATACACAGTGCAAATAGCACTCGCGTATGTTCCCAGCAAGTACAGTGTATCAGACTGAAGAGGAGCTACTGTTCTTGTCAGTTTCCTAAGCAGAGTTGAACTAGATATGGCCCGTGTGTTTAGGAAGCACAGTTATTATGTTCTGAGAAAGCTCACTGTTTTGGCCCTATAGGAAACATAGTAGAGAAGATGAGTGCTCTTTTCTCTAAAGCAGAGTGTGTTTCTTGTAAGGCAAGCTCACGTTTGTTTCCCAGTCCTAAATGAGTTGAGTTACATGCAGTTTTTGGTCCTACGAGCAAGAGTTGTTTTCTGGTAAGAAGAGTCACTATTGTGCTCCAAATGCCATACACAGTGCAAATAGCACTCGCGTCTGTTCCTAGCAAGTACAGTGTAATAAACTGAAGAGGAGCTACTGTTCGTGTCAGTTTCCTAAGCAGAGTTGAACTAGATATGGTCCATTGTGTAGGAAGCACAGTTCTTTGTTCTGAGCAAGCTCACTCTTTGGACTCCATAGGAAACACAGTAGAGTAGAAGAGTGCTCTTTTCTCAAAAGCAGAGAGTGTTTCTTGTAAGGCGAGCTAGCATTTGTTTCCCAGTCATAAATGGAGTTGAATCACATGCAGTTTGTGGTCCTAGGTGCAAGAGTTGTTTTCTGGTATGGAAAGTCACTATTGCGCTCCCATTGCCACACACAGTGCAAATAGCACTCTCATCTGTTCCCACCAAGTTCAGTGTATCAGACTGAAGAGGAGCTACTGTTCTTGTCAGTTTCCTAAGCAGAGTTGAACTAGATAAGGCCCGTGTGTGTAGGAACCACAGTTCTTATGTTCTGAGCAAGCTCACACTTCTGGCCCTATAGGAAACACAGTAGAGTAGAAGAGTGCTCTTTTCTCAAAAGCAGAGTGTGTTTCTTGTAAGGCGAGCTAGAGTTTGTTTGCCAGTCCTGAATGGAGTTGAGTCACATGCAGTTTTTTGTCCTACGAGCAAGAGTTGTTTTATGGTAAGACGAGTCACTATTGTGCTCCAATTGCCATACACAGTGCAAGTAGCACGCGCGTCTGTTCTCAGCAAGTACAGTGTATCTGACTGAAGAGGAGCTACTGTTCTTGTCAGTTTCCTAAGCATAGTTGAACTAGATATTGCCCGTGTGTGTAGGAAGCACAGTTATTATGTTCTGAGCAAGCTCACTGTTCTGGCCCTATAGGAAACCAGTATAGTAGAAGAGTGCTATTTTCTCTAAAGCAGAGTGTGTTTCTTGTAAGGCGAGCTCGCGTTTGTTTCCCAGTACTAAATGGAGTTGAATCACATGCAGTTTGTGGTCCTACGAGCAAGAGATGCTTTCTGGTAAGGAAAGTCACTATTGCGCTCCCATTGCCATACACAGGACAAATAGCATTCGCGTCTGTTCCCAGCAAGTACAGTGTATTGGACTGAATAGGAACTACTGTTCTTGTCAGTTTCCTAAGCAGTGTTGAACTACATATGGTCCGTGTGTGTAGGAAGCACAGTTCTTTTGTTCCGAGCAAGCTCACTGTTTTGACCCCATAGGAAACACAGTAGAGTAGAAGAGTGCTCTTTTCTCTAAAGCAGCGTGTGGTTCTTGTAAGGCGTGCTAGCGTTTGTTTCCCAGTCCTAAATGGCGTTGAATCACATGCAGTTTGTGGTCCTACGAGCAAGAAATGTTTTCTGGTAGGAATGTCACTATTGTGCTCCCATTGCCAGACATAGTGCAAATAGCACATGCGTCTGTTCCCAGCAAGTACAGTGTATCGGACTGAAGAGGAGCTACTGTTCTTGTCAGTTTCCTAAGCAGAGTTGAACTAGATAAGGCCCGTGTGTGTAGGCAGCACAGTTCTTATGTTCTGAGCAAGCTCACTGTTCTGGCCCTATAGGAAACACAGTAGAGTAGAAGAGTGCTCTTTTCTCAAAAGCAGAGTGTGTTTCTTGTAAGGCGAGCTAGCGTTTGTTTCCCAGTCTAAATGGAGTTGAATCACATGCAGTTTGTGTTCCTACGAGCAAGAGTTGCTTTCTGGTAAGGTATGTCACTATTGCGCTCCCATTGCCATAGACAGGACAAATAGCATTCCCGTCTTTTCCCAGCAAGTACAGTGTATTGGACTGAATAGGGACTACTGTTCTTATCAGTTTCCTAAGCAGAGTTGAACTACATATGGTCCGTGTGTGTAGGAAGCACAGTTCTTTTGTTCTGAGCAAGCTCACTGTTTTGACCCCATAGGAAACACAGTAGAGTAGAAGAGTGCTCTTTTCTCAAAAGCAGAGTGTGTTTCTTGTAAGGCGCGCTACCGCTTGTTTCCCAGTCCTAAATGGCGTTGAATCACATGCAGTTTGTGGTCCTATGAGCAAGAAATGTTTTCTGGTAGGAAAGTCACTATTGCGCTCCCATTGCCAGACACAGTGAAAATAGCACTCGCATCGGTTCCCACCAAGTACAGTGTATCAGACTGAAGAGGAGGTACTGTTCTTGTCAGTTTCCTAAGCAGAGTTGAACTAGATATGGCCCATGTGTGTAGGAAGCACAGTTATTATGTTCTGAGCAAGCTCACTGTTCGGACCCCATAGGAAACACAGTAGAGTAGAAGAGTGCTCTTTTTTTCAAAAGCAGAGTTTGTTTCTTGTAAGGCGAGCTAGCGTTTGTTTCCCAGTCCTAAATGTAGTTGAATCACATGCAGTTTGTGGTCCTACGAGAAAGAGTTGTTTTCTGGTAAGGAAAGTCATTATTGTGCTCCCATTGCCATTCACAGGACAAATAGCATTCTCATCTGTTCCCAGCAAGTACAGTGTATTGGACTGAATAGGAACTACTGTTCTTGTCAGTTTCATAAGCAGAGTTGAACTAGAAATGATCCGTGTGTGTAGGAAGCACAGTTCTTTTGTTCCGAGCAAGCTCACTGTTTTGACCCCAGAGAAAACACAGTAGAGTAGAAGAGTGCTCTTTTCTCAAAAGCAGAGTGTGTTTCATGTAAGGCGAGCTATCATTTGTTTCCCAGTCCTAAATGGAGTGGATTCACATGCAGTTTCTGGTCCTACGAGCAAGAGTTGTTTTATGGTAAGATTAGTCACTATTGCGCTGGCATTGCCATACACAGGACAAATAGCACTGGCGTCTGTTCCCAGCAAGTACAGTGTATTGGACTGAAGAGGATCTACCGTTCTTGTCAGTTTCCTAAGCAGAATTGAACTAGATATGGCCGTGTGTGTAGGAAGCACAGTTTTTTTGTTCTGAGCAAGCTCACTGTTCGGACCCCATAGGAAACACAGTAGAGTAGAAGAGTGCTCATTTCTCAAAAGCAGAGTGTGTTTCTTGTAAGGCGAGCTAGCATTGGTTTCCCAGTCCTAAATGGAGTTGAATCACATGCAGTTTGTGGTCCTACGAGCAAGAGTTGTTTTAAGGTAAGAATAGTCACTATTGCGCTGCCATTGCCATACACAGGACAAATAGCACTGGCGTCTGTTACCACCAAGTACAGTGTATTGGACTGAAGAGGATCTACTGTTCTTGTCAGGTTCCTAGGCAGAATTGAACTAGGTATGGCCGTGTGTATAGGAAGCACAGTTCTTTTGTTCTGAGCAAGCTCACTGTTCCGACCCCATAGGAAACACAGTAGAGTAGAAGAGTGTTCTTTTCTCAAAAGCAGAGTGTGTTTATTGTAAGGCGAGCTAGCGTTTGTTTCCCAGTCCTAAATGGAGTTGAATCACATGCAGTTTCTGGTCCTACAAGCATGAGTTGTTTTCTGGTAAGGAAAGTCACTATTGCGCTCCCATTGCCATACACAGTGCAAATAGTACTCGCGTCTGTTCCCAGCAAGTACAGTGTATCGGACTGAAGAGGAGCTACTGTTCTTGTCAGTTTCCTAAGCAGAGTTGAACTAGTTATGGCCCGTGTGTAGGAAGCACAGTTATTTTGTTCTGAGCAAGCTCACTGTTCTGGCCCTATAGGAAACACAGTAGAGTAGAAGAGTGCTCTTTTCTCTAAAGCAGAGTGTGTTTCTTGTAAGGCAAGCTAGCGTTTGTTTCCCAGTCCTAAATGGAGTTGAATCACATGCTGTTTCTGGTCCTACGAGCAAGAGTTGTTTTCTGGTAAGGAAAGTCACTATTGCGCTGCCATTGCCATACACAGGACAAATAGCACTGGCGTCTGTTCCCAGGAAGTACAGTGTATTGGACTGAAGAGGATCTACTGTTCTTGTCAGGTTCCTAAGCAGAATTGAAGTAGATATGGCCGTGTTTGTAGGAAGCACAGTTCTTTTGTTCTGAGGAAGCTCACTGTTCGGACACCATAGGAAACACAGAAGAGTAGAAGAGTGCTCTTTTCTCAAAAGCAGAATGTGTTTCGTGTAAGGCGAGCTAGCATTTGTTTCCCAGTCCTAAATGTAGTTGAATCACATGCAGTTTCTGGTCCTAAGAGCAAGAGTTGTTTTCTGGTAAAGAAAGTCACTATTGCGCTCCCCTTGCCATACACAGTGCAAATATCTCTCACGTCTGTTCCCAGCAAGTACAGTGTATTGGACTGAAGAGGAGCTACTGTTTCTGTCAGTTTCCTAAGCAGAGTTGAACTAGATATGGCCCGTGTGTAGGGAGCACAGTTCTTTTGTTCTGAGCAAGCTCACTGTTCTGGCCCTATAGGAAACACAGTAGAGTAGAAGAGTGCTCTTTTCTCTAAAGCAGAGTGTGTTTCTTGTAAGGCGAGCTAGCGTTTGTTTCCCAGTCCTAAAGGGAGTTAAATCACATGCAGTATCTGGTCCTACTAGCAAGAGTTGTTTTATGGTAAGAAGAGTCACTATGCGCTGCCATTGCCAAACACAGGACAAATAGCACTGGCGTCTGTTCCCAGCAAGTACAGTGTATTGGACTGAAGAGGATCTACTGTTCTTGTCAGGTTCCTATGCAGAATTGAATTAGATATGGCCGTGTGTGTAGGAAGCACAGTTTTTTTGTTCTGAGCAAGCTCACTGTTCGGACCCCATAGGAAACACAGTAGAGTAGAAGAGTGATCTTTTCTCAAAAGCAGAGTGTGTTTCTTGTAAGGTGAGCTAGCGTTTGTTTCCCAGTCCTAAATGGAGTTGAGTCACATGCAGTTTTTTGTCCTACGAGCAAGAGTTGTTTTCTGGTAAGACGAGTCACTATTGTGCTCCAATTGCCATACACAGCGCAAATAGCACTCGCGTCTGTTCCCCGCAAGTACAGTGTATTGGACTGAAGAGGAGCTACTGTTCTTGTCAGTTTCCTAAGCAGAGTTGAACTAGATATGGCCCGTGTGTGTAGGAAGCACAGTTCTTTTGTTCTGAGCAAGCTCACTGTTCGGACCCCATAGGAAACACAGTAGAGTAGAAGAGTGCTCTTATCTCAAAAGCAGAGTGTGTTTCATGTAAGGCGAGCTAGCATTTGTTTCCCAGTCCTAAATGGAGTTGAATCACATGCAGTTTCTGGTCCTACGAGCAAGAGTAGTTTTCTGGTAAGGAAAGTCACTATTGCGCTCCCATTGCCATACACAGTGTAAATAATACTCGCGTCTTTTCCCAGCAAGTACAGTGTATCGGACTGAAGAGGAGCTACTGTTCTTGTCAGTTTCCTAAGCAGAGTTGAACTAGTTATGGCCCGTGTGTAGGAAGCACAGTAATTTTGTTCTGAGCAAGCTCACTGTTCTGGCCCTATAGGAAACACAGTAGAGTAGAAGAGTGCTCTTTTCTCTAAAGAGTGTGTTTCTTGTAAGGCGAGCTGGAGTTTGTTTCCCAGTCCTAAAGGAGGGGAATCACATGCAGTATCTGGTCCTACGAGCAAGAGTTGTTTTCTGGTAAGGAAAGTCACAATTGAGCTCCCATTGCCATACACAGTGCAAATAGCACTCGCGTCAGTTCCCAGCAAGTACAGTGTATCGGACTGAAGAGGAGCTACAGTTCTTGTCAGTTTCCTATGCAGAATTGAACTAGATATGGCCGTGTGTGTAGGAAGCACAGTTCCTTTGTTCTGAGCAAGCTAACTGTTCGGACACCATAGGAAACACAGTAGAGTAGAAGAGTGCTCTTTTCTCAAAAGCAGAGATTGTTTCTTGTAAGGCGAGCTAGCGTTTGTTTCCCAGTCCTAAATGGAGTTGAGTCACATGCAGTTTTTTTCCTACGAGCAAGAGTTGTTTTCTGGTAAGACGAGTCACTATTGTGCTCCAATTGCCATACACAGCGCAAATAGCACTCGCGTCTGTTCCTCGCAAGTACAGTGTATTGGAATGAAGAGGATCTACTGTTCTTGTCAGTTTCCTTAGCAGAGTTGAACTAGATATGGCCCGGGTGTGTAGGAAGCACAGTTCTTTTGTTCTGACCAACTCACTGTTCAGACCCCATAGGAAGCACAGTAGAGTAGAAGAGTGCTCTTTTCCCAAAAGCAGAGTGTGTTTCATGTAAGGCAAGCTAGCATTTGTTTCCCAGTCCTAAATGGAGTTGAATCACATGCAGTTTCTGGTCCTATGAGCAAGAGTTGTTTTCTGGTAAGGAAAGTCACTATTGTGCTCCCATTGCCATACACAGTGCAAATAGTACTGACGTCTGTTCCCAGCAAGTACAGTGTATCAGACTGAAGAGGAGCTACTGTTCTTGTCAGTTTCCTAAGCAGAGTTGAACTAGATATGGCCCGTGTGTAGGAAGCACAGTTCTTTTTTTCTGAGCAAGCTCACTGTTCTGGCCCTATAGGAAACACAGTAGAGTAGAAGAGTGCTCTTTTGTCTAAAGCAGAGTGTGTTTCTTGTAAGGCGAGCTAGCGTTTGTTTCCCAGTCCTAAATGGAGTTGAATCACATGCAGTTTCTCGTCCTACGAGCAAGAGTTTTTTTCTGGTAAGAAGAGTCACTATTGAGCTGCCTTTGCAAACACAGGACAAATAGCACTGGGGTCTGTTCCCAGCAAGTACAGTGTATTGGACTGAAAAGTATCTACTGTTCTTGTCAGGTTCCTAAGCAGAATTGAACTAGATTTGGCCGTGTTTGTAGGAAGCACAGTTCTTTTGTTATGAGCAAGCTCACTGTTCAGACACCATAGGAAACACAGTAGAGTAGAAGAGTGCTCTTTTCTCAAAAGCAGAGTGTGTTTCTTGTAAGGCGAGCTAGCGTTTGTTTCCCAGTCCTAAATGGTGTGGAATCACATGCAGTTTCTGGTCCCACGAGCAAGAGTTGTTTTCTGGTAAGGAAAGTCACTATTGCGCTCCCATTGCCATACACAGGGCAAATAGCCCATGCGTCTGTTCCCAGCAATTACAATGTATCGGATTGAGGAGGAGCTACTGTTCTTGTCAGTTTCCTAAGCAGAGTTGAACTAGATATGGCCCGTGTGTGTAGGAGGCACAGTTCTTATGTTCTGAGCAAGCTCACTGTTCTGGCCTTATAGGAAACACAGTAGAGTAGAAGAGTGCTCTTTTCTCTAAAGCAGAGTGTGTTTCTTGTAAGGCGAGCTCACATTTGTTTCCCAGTTCTAAATGGAGTTGAGTCACATTCAGTTTTTTGTCCTTCAAGCAAGAGTTTTTTGGTAGAAGAGTCACTATTGCGATCCAAATGCCTTATACAGTGCAAATAGCACTCGCGTCTGTTCCCAGCAAGTACAGTGTATTGGACTGAAGAGGAGCTACTGTTCTTTTCAGTTTCCTAAGCAGAGTTGAAGTACATATGGTCCTTGTGTGTAGGAAGCACAGTTCTTTTTTTCTGAGCAAGCTCACTGTTTGGACCCCATAGGAAACACAGTAGAGTAGAAGAGTGCTCTTTTCTCTAAAGCAGAGTGTGTTTCTTGTAAGGCGAGCTAGCATTTGTTTCCCAGTCCTAAATGGAGTTGAATCACATTCAGTTTCTGGTCCTATGAGCAAGAGTTGTTTTCTGGTAAGGAAGTCACTATTGTGTTCCAATAGACATACACAGTGCAAATAGCACTCGCGTCTGTTCCACGCAAGTACAGTGTATTGGACTGAAGAGGAGCTACTGTTCTTGTCAGTTTCCTAAGCAGAGTTGAACTAGATACAGCCCGTGTGTGTAGGAAGCACAGTTCTGTTGTTCTGAGCAAGCTCACTGTTCGGACCCCATAGGAAACAAAGTAGAGTAGAAGAGTGCTCTTTTCTCAAAAGCAGAGTGTGTTTCATGTAAGGTGAGCTAGCATTTGTTTCCCAGTCCTAAATGGAGTTGAATCACATGCATTTTCTGGTCCTACGAGCAAGAGTTTTTTTCTGGTAAGGAAAGTCACTATTGCGCTCCCATTGCCATACTCAGTGCAAATAGCACTTCGTCTGTTCCCAGCAATTACAGTGTATCGGACTGAAGAGGAGCTACTGTTCTTGTCAGTTTCCTAAGCAGAGTTGAACTAGATATGGTCTGTGTGTAGGAAGCACAGTTTATGTTCTGAGCAAGCTCACTGTTTGGACCCCATAGGAAACACAGTAGAGTAGAAGAGTGCTCTTTTCTCAAAAGCAGAGTGTGTTTCTTGTAATGCGAACTAGTGTTTGTTTCCCAGTCCTAAATGGAGTTGAATCACATGCAGTTTCGGGTCCTATGAGCAAGAGTTGTTTTCTGGTAAGGAAAGTCACTATTGCGCTCCCATTGCCATACACAGTGCAAATAGCACTGGCGTCTGTTCCCAGCAAGTACAGTGTATTGGACTGAAGAGGAGCTACTGTTCTTGTCAGTTTCCTAAGCAGAGTTGAACTAGATATGGCCCGTGTGTGTAGGAAGCACAGTTCTTTTGTTCTGAGCAAGCACACTGTTCTGGCCCTATAGGAAACACAGTAGAGTAGAAAAGTGCTCTTTTCTCTAAAGCAGAGTGTGTTTCTTGTAAGGCGAGCTAGCGTTTGTTTCCCAGTCCTAAATGAAGTTGAATCACATACAGTTTCTGGTCCTACGAGCAAGAGTTTGTTTTATGGTAAGAATAGTCACTATTGCGCTGCCATTGCCATACACTGGACAAATAGCACTGGCGTCTGTTCCCAGCAAGTACAGTGTATTGGACTGAAGAGGATCTACTGTTCTTGTCAGGTTCCTAATCAGAATTGAACTAGATATGCCTGTGTGTGTAGGAAGCACAGTTCTTTTGTTCTGAGCAAGCTCACTGTTCGGACACCATAGGAAACACAGTAGAGTAGAAGAGTGCTCTTTTCTCAAAAGCAGAGTGTGTTTCGTGTAAGGCGAGCTAGCGTTTGTTTCCCAGTCCTAAATGGTGTGGAATCACATGCAGTTTCTGGTCCTACGAGCAAGAGTTGTTTTCTGGTAAGGAAAGTCACTATTGCGCTCCCATTGCCATACACAGGGCAAATAGCCCATGCGTCTGTTCCCAGCAATTACAATGTATCGGATTGAGGAGGAGCTACTGTTCTTGTCAGTTTCCTAAGCAGAGTTGAACTAGATATGGCCCGTGTGTGTAGGAGGCACAGTTCTTATGTTCTGAGCAAGCTCACTGTTTGGACCGATAGGAAACTCAGTAGCCTAGAAGAGTGCTCTTTTCTCAAAAGCAGAGTGTGTTTCTCGTAAGGCGAGCTAGCATTTGTTTCCCAGTCCTAAATGGAGTTGAATCCCATGCAGTTTCTGGTCCTACGAGCAAGAGTTGTTTTCTGGTAAGAAGAGTCAATATTGCGCTACCATTGTCCTACACAGGACAAATAGCACTGGCGTCTGTTCCCAGCAAGCACAATGTATTGGACTGAAGAGGAGCTACTGTTCTTGTCAGTTTCCTAAGCAGAGCTGAACTAGATATGGTCCGTGTGTGTAGGAAGCACAGTTCTTTTGTTCTGAGCAAGCTCACTGTTTGGACCGATAGGAAACACAGTAGAGTAGAAGAGTGCTCTTTTCTCTGAAGCAGAGTGTGTTTCTTGTAAGGCGAGCTAGCGTTTGTTTCCCAGTCCAAATGGAGTGGAATCACATGCCGTTCCTGGCCCTACGAGCAAGAGTTGTTTTCTGGTAAGGAAAGTCACTATTGTGCTTCCATTGCCATACACAGTGCAAATAGCACATGCGTCTGTTCCCAGCAAGTACAGTGTATCAGACTGAAGATGAGCTACTGTTCTTGTCAGTTTCCTAAGCAGAGATGAACTAGATAAGGCCTGTGTGGGTAGGAAGCACAGTTCTTTTTTTATGAGCAAGCTCACTGTTCTGGCCCTATAGGAAACACAGTAGAGTAGAAGAGTGCTCTTTTCTCAAAAGCAGAGTGTTTTTCTTGTAAAGCGTGCTAGAGTTTGTTTCCCAGTCCTAAATGGAGTTGAATCACATGCAGTTTCTGGTCCTACGAGCAAGAGTTGTTTTCTGGTAAGAAGAGTCACTATTGTGCTGCCATTGCCATACAAAGGACAAATAGCACTGGCGTCTGTTCCCAGCAAGTACAGTGTATTGGACTGAAGAGGAGCTACTGTTTTTGTCAGTTTCATCAGCAGAGTTGAACTAGTTATGGCCCGTGTGTAGGAAGAACAGTTATTTTATTCTGAGCAAGCTCTCTGTTCTGGCCCTATAGGAAACACAGTAGATTAGAAGAGTGCTCTTTTCTCTAAAGCAGAGTGTGTTTCTTGTAAGGCGAGCTAGCGTTTGTTTCCCAGTCCTAAATGGAGTTGAATCACATACAGTTTCTGGTCCTACGAGCAAGAGTTTGTTTTATGGTAAGAATAGTCACTATTGCGCTGCCATTGCCATACACTGGACAAATAGCACTGGCGTCTGTTCCCAGCAAGTACAGTGTATTGGACTGAAGAGGATCTACTGTTCTTGTCAGGTTCCTAATCAGAATTGAACTAGATATGCCTGTGTGTGTAGGAAGCACAGTTCTTTTTTCTGAGCAAGCTCACTTTTCTGGCCCTACATGAAACACAGTAGAGTAGAAGAGTGCTCTTTTCTCAAAAGCAGAGTGTGTTTCTTGTAAGGCGAGTTAGCGTTTGTTTCCCAGTCCTAAATGGAGTTGAATCACATGCAGTTTCTGGTCCTACGAGCAAGAGTTGTTTTCTGGTAAAGAAAGTAACTGTTGAGCTCCCATTGCCATACACAGTGCAAATAGCACTCGCTTCTGTTCCCAACAAATACAGTGTATCGGACTGAAGAATAGCTACTGTTCTTGTCAGTTTCCTAAGCAGAGTTGAACTAGATATGGTCGGTGTGTGTAGGAAGCACAGTTCTTTTGTTCTGAGCAAGCTCACTGTTTGGACCCCATAGGAAACTCAGTAGCCTAGAAGAGTGCTCTTTTCTCAAAAGCAGAGTGTGTTTCTCGTAAGGCGAGCTAGCATTTGTTTCCCAGTCCTAAATGGAGTTGAATCCCATGCAGTTTCTGGTCCTACGAGCAAGAGTTGTTTTCTGGTAAGAAGAGTCAATATTGCGCTACCATTGTCCTACACAGGACAAATAGCACTGGCGTCTGTTCCCAGCAAGCACAATGTATTGGACTGAAGAGGAGCTACTGTTCTTGTCAGTTTCCTAAGCAGAGCTGAACTAGATATGGTCCGTGTGTGTAGGAAGCACAGTTCTTTTGTTCTGAGCAAGCTCACTGTTTGGACCCCATAGGAAACACAGTAGAGTAGAAGAGTGCTCTTTTCTCTGAAGCAGAGTGTGTTTCTTGTAAGGCGAGCTAGCGTTTGTTTCCCAGTCCAAATGGAGTGGAATCACATGCCGTTCCTGGCCCTACGAGCAAGAGTTGTTTTCTGGTAAGGAAAGTCACTATTGTGCTTCCATTGCCATACACAGTGCAAATAGCACATGCGTCTGTTCCCAGCAAGTACAGTGTATCAGACTGAAGATGAGCTACTGTTCTTGTCAGTTTCCTAAGCAGAGTTGAACTAGATAAGGCCTGTGTGGGTAGGAAGCACAGTTCTTTTTTTATGAGCAAGCTCACTGTTCTGGCCCTATAGGAAACACAGTAGAGTAGAAGAGTGCTCTTTTCTCAAAAGCAGAGTGTTTTTCTTGTAAAGCGTGCTAGAGTTTGTTTCCCAGTCCTAAATGGAGTTGAATCACATGCAGTTTCTGGTCCTACGAGCAAGAGTTGTTTTCTGGTAAGAAGAGTCAATATTGTGCTGCCATTGCCATACAAAGGACAAATAGCACTGGCGTCTGTTCCCAGCAAGTACAGTGTATTGGACTGAAGAGGAGCTACTGTTTTTGTCAGTTTCATCAGCAGAGTTGAACTAGTTATGGCCCGTGTGTAGGAAGAACAGTTATTTTATTCTGAGCAAGCTCTCTGTTCTGGCCCTATAGGAAACACAGTAGATTAGAAGAGTGCTCTTTTCTCTAAAGCAGAGTGTGTTTCTTGTAAGGCGAGCTAGCGTTTGATTCCCAGTCCTAAATGGAGTTGAATCACATCCAGTTTCTGGTCCTACGAGCAGGAGTTGTTTTCTGGTAAGGAAAGTCACTATTGCGCTGCCATTGCCATACACAGGACAAATAGCACTGGCGTCTGTTCCCAGCAAGTACAGTGTATTGGACTGAAGAGGATCTACTATTCTTGTCAGGTTCCTAAGCAGACTTGAACTAGATATGGCCGTGTGTGTAGGAAGCACAGTTCTTTTGTTATGAGCAAGCTCACTGTTCGGAACACATATGAAACACAGTAGAGTAGAAGAGTGCTCTTTTCTCAAAAGCAGAGTGTGTTTCTTGTAAGGCAAACTAGCGTTTCTTTCCCCGTCCTAAATGGAGTTGAGTCACATGCAATTTTTTGTCCTACGAGCAAGCGTTGTTTTCTGGTAAGACGAGTCAATATTGTGCTCCAATTGCCATACACAGTGCAAATAGTACTCGCGTCTGTTCCCCGCAAGTACAGTGTATTGGACTGAAGAGGAGCTACTGTTCTTGTCAGTTTCCTAAGCAGAGTTGAACTAGATATGGCCCGTGTGTGTAGGAAGCACAGTCTTTTGTTCTGAGCAAGCTCACTGTTCGGACCCCGTAGGAAACACAGTAGAGTAGAAGAGTGCTCTTTTCTCAAAAGCAGAGTGTGTTTCATGTAAGGCGAGCTAGCATTTGTTTCCCAGTCCTAAATGGAATTGAATCACATGCAGTTTCTGGTCCTACGAGCAAGAGTTGTTTTCTGGTAAGGAAAGTCACTATTGCGCTCCCATTGCCATACACAGTGCAAATAGTACTCGCGTCTGTTCCCAGCAAGTACAGTGTATCGGACTGAAGAGGAGCTACTGTTCTTGTCAGTTTCCTAAGCAGAGTTGAACTAGTTATGGCCCGTGTGTAGGAAGCACAGTTCTTTTGTTATGAGCAAGCTCACTGTTCGGAACACATATGAAACACAGTAGAGTAGAAGAGTGCTCTTTTCTCAAAAGCAGAGTGTGTTTCTTGTAAGGCGAGCTTGCGTTTGTTTCCCAGTCCTAAATGGAGTTGAGTCACATGCAATTTTTTGTCCTACGAGCAAGCGTTGTTTTCTGGTAAGACGAGTCAATGTTGTGCTCCAATTGCCATACACAGTGCAAATAGTACTCGCGTCTGTTCCCGGCAAGTACAGTGTATTGGACTGAAGAGGAGCTACTGTTCTTGTCAGTTTCCTAAGCAGAGTTGAACTAGATATGGCCCGTGTGTGTAGGAAGCACAGTTTTTTTGTTCTGAGCAAGCTCACTGTTCGGACCCCATAGGAAACACAGTAGAGTAGAAGAGTGCTCTTTTCTCAAAAGCAGAGTGTGTTTCATGTAAGGCGAGCTAGCATTTGTTTCCCAGTCCTAAATGGAGTTGAATCACATGCAGGTTCTGGTCCTAAGAGCAAGAGTTGTTTTCTGGTAAAGAAAGTCACTATTCCGCTCCCCTTGCCATTCACAGTGCAAATATCTCTCACGTCTGTTCCCAGCAAGTACAGTGTATTGGACTGAAGAGGAGCTACTGTTTTTGTCAGTTTCCTAAGCAGAGTTGAACTAGTTATGGCCCGTGTGTAGGAAGCACAGTTCTTTTGTTATGAGCAAGCTCACTGTTCTGGCCCTATAGGAAACACAGTAGAGTAGAAGAGTGCTCTTTTCTCTAAAGCAGAGTGTGTTTCTTGTAAGGCAAGCTAGCGTTTGTTTCCCAGTCCTAAATGGAGTTGAATCACATGCAGTATCTGGTCCTACGAGCAAAAGTTGTTTTCTGGTAAGGAAAGTCACTATTGCACTCCCATTGCCATACACAGTGCAAATAGCACATGTGTCTGTTCCCAGCAAGTACAGTGTATCAGACTGAAGATGAGCTACTGTTCTTGTCAGTTTCCTAAGCAGAGTTGAACTAGATAAGGCCCGTGTGGGTAGGAAGCACAGTTCTTTTTTTCTGAGCAAGCTCACTGTTCTGGCCATATAGGAAACACAGTAGAGTAGAAGAGTGCTCTTTTCTCAAAAGCAGAGTGTGTTTCTTGTAAAGCGTGCTAGAGTTTGTTTCCCAGTCCTAAATAGAGTTGAATCACATGCAGTTTCTGGTCCTACGAGCAAGAGTTGTTTTCTGGTAAGAAGAGTCACTATTGCACTACCATTGCCATACACAGGACAAATAGCACTGGCGTCTGTTCCCAGCAAGTACAGTGTATTGGACTGAAGAGGAGCTACTGTTCTTGTCAGTTTCCTAAGCAGAGTTGAACTAGATATGGCCCGTGTGTGTAGGAAGCACAGTTCTTTTGTTCTGAGCAAGCACACTGTTCTGGCCCTATAGGAAACACAGTAGAGTAGAAAAGTGCTCTTTTCTCTAAAGCAGAGTGTGTTTCTTGTAAGGCGAGCTAGCGTTTGTTTCCCAGTCCTAAATCAAGTTGAATCACATACAGTTTCTGGTCCTACGAGCAAGAGTTTGTTTTATGGTAAGAATAGTCACTATTGCGCTGCCATTGCCATACACTGGACAAATAGCACTGGCGTCTGTTCCCAGCAAGTACAGTGTATTGGACTGAAGAGGATCTACTGTTCTTGTCAGGTTCCTAATCAGAATTGAACTAGATATGCCTGTGTGTGTAGGAAGCACAGTTCTTTTTTCTGAGCAAGCTCACTTTTCTGGCCCTACATGAAACACAGTAGAGTAGAAGAGTGCTCTTTTCTCAAAAGCAGAGTGTGTTTCTTGTAAGGCGAGCTAGCGTTTGTTTCCCAGTCCTAAATGGAGTTGAATCACATGCAGTTTCTGGTCCTCCGAGCAAGAGTTGTTTTCTGGTAAAGAAAGTAACTGTTGAGCTCCCATTGCCATACACAGTGCAAATAGCACTCACTTCTGTTCCCAACAAATACAGTGTATCGGACTGAAGAATAGCTACTGTTCTTGTCAGTTTCCTAAGCAGAGTTGAACTAGATATGGTCGGTGTGTGTAGGAAGCACAGTTCTTTTGTTCTGAGCAAGCTCACTGTTTGGACCCCATAGGAAACTCAGTAGCCTAGAAGAGTGCTCTTTTCTCAAAAGCAGAGTGTGTTTCTCGTAAGGCGAGCTAGCATTTGTTTCCCAGTCCTAAATGGAGTTGAATCCCATGCAGTTTCTGGTCCTACGAGCAAGAGTTGTTTTCTGGTAAGAAGAGTCAATATTGCGCTACCATTGTCCTACACAGGACAAATAGCACTGGCGTCTGTTCCCAGCAAGCACAATGTATTGGACTGAAGAGGAGCTACTGTTCTTGTCAGTTTCCTAAGCAGAGCTGAACTAGATATGGTCCGTGTGTGTAGGAAGCACAGTTGTTTTGTTCTGAGCAAGCTCACTGTTTGGACCCCATAGGAAACACAGTAGAGTAGAAGAGTGCTCTTTTCTCTGAAGCAGAGTGTGTTTCTTGTAAGGCGAGCTAGCGTTTGTTTCCCAGTCCAAATGGAGTGGAATCACATGCCGTTCCTGGCCCTACGAGCAAGAGTTGTTTTCTGGTAAGGAAAGTCACTATTGTGCTTCCATTGCCATACACAGTGCAAATAGCACATGCGTCTGTTCCCAGCAAGTACAGTGTATCAGACTGAAGATGAGCTACTGTTCTTGTCAGTTTCCTAAGCAGAGTTGAACTAGTTATGGCCCGTGTGTAGGAAGAACAGTTATTTTATTCTGAGCAAGCTCTCTGTTCTGGCCCTATAGGAAACACAGTAGATTAGAAGAGTGCTCTTTTCTCTAAAGCAGAGTGTGTTTCTTGTAAGGCGAGCTAGCGTTTGTTTCCCAGTCCTAAATGGAGTTGAATCACATCCAGTTTCTGGTCCTACGAGCAGGAGTTGTTTTCTGGTAAGGAAAGTCACTATTGTGCTGCCATTGCCATACACAGGACAAATAGCACTGGCGTCTGTTCCCAGCAAGTACAGTGTATTGGACTGAAGAGGATCTACTATTCTTGTCAGGTTCCTAAGCAGACTTGAACTAGATATGGCCGTGTGTGTAGGAAGCACAGTTCTTTTGTTATGAGCAAGCTCACTGTTCGGAACACATATGAAACACAGTAGAGTAGAAGAGTGCTCTTTTCTCAAAAGCAGAGTGTGTTTCTTGTAAGGCAAGCTAGCGTTTGTTTCCCCGTCCTAAATGGAGTTGAGTCACATGCAATTTTTTGTCCTACGAGCAAGCGTTGTTTTCTGGTAAGACGAGTCAATATTGTGCTCCAATTGCCATACACAGTGCAAATAGTACTCGCGTCTGTTCCCCGCAAGTACAGTGTATTGGACTGAAGAGGAGCTACTGTTCTTGTCAGTTTCCTAAGCAGAGTTGAACTAGATATGGCCCGTGTGTGTAGGAAGCACAGTCTTTTGTTCTGAGCAAGCTCACTGTTCGGACCCCGTAGGAAACACAGTAGAGTAGAAGAGTGCTCTTTTCTCAAAAGCAGAGTGTGTTTCATGTAAGGCGAGCTAGCATTTGTTTCCCAGTCCTAAATGGAATTGAATCACATGCAGTTTCTGGTCCTACGAGCAAGAGTTGTTTTCTGGTAAGGAAAGTCACTATTGCGCTCCCATTGCCATACACAGTGCAAATATTACTCGCGTCTGTTCCCAGCAAGTACAGTGTATCGGACTGAAGAGGAGCTACTGTTCTTGTCAGTTTCCTAAGCAGAGTTGAACTAGTTATGGCCCGTGTGTAGGAAGCACAGTTCTTTTGTTATGAGCAAGCTCACTGTTCGGAACACATATGAAACACAGTAGAGTAGAAGAGTGCTCTTTTCTCAAAAGCAGAGTGTGTTTCTTGTAAGGCGAGCTTGCGTTTGTTTCCCAGTCCTAAATGGAGTTGAGTCACATGCAATTTTTTGTCCTACGAGCAAGCGTTGTTTTCTGGTAAGACGAGTCAATGTTGTGCTCCAATTGCCATACACAGTGCAAATAGTACTCGCGTCTGTTCCCGGCAAGTACAGTGTATTGGACTGAAGAGGAGCTACTGTTCTTGTCAGTTTCCTAAGCAGAGTTGAACTAGATATGGCCCGTGTGTGTAGGAAGCACAGTTTTTTTGTTCTGAGCAAGCTCACTGTTCGGACCCCATAGGAAACACAGTAGAGTAGAAGAGTGCTCTTTTCTCAAAAGCAGAGTGTGTTTCATGTAAGGCGAGCTAGCATTTGTTTCCCAGTCCTAAATGGAGTTGAATCACATGCAGGTTCTGGTCCTAAGAGCAAGAGTTGTTTTCTGGTAAAGAAAGTCACTATTCCGCTCCCCTTGCCATTCACAGTGCAAATATCTCTCACGTCTGTTCCCAGCAAGTACAGTGTATTGGACTGAAGAGGAGCTACTGTTTTTGTCAGTTTCCTAAGCAGAGTTGAACTAGTTATGGCCCGTGTGTAGGAAGCACAGTTCTTTTGTTCTGAGCAAGCTCACTGTTCTGGCCCTATAGGAAACACAGTAGAGTAGAAGAGTGCTCTTTTCTCTAAAGCAGAGTGTGTTTCTTGTAAGGCAAGCTAGCGTTTGTTTCCCAGTCCTAAATGGAGTTGAATCACATGCAGTATCTGGTCCTACGAGCAAGAGTTGTTTTCTGGTAAGGAAAGTCACTATTGCACTCCCATTGCCATACACAGTGCAAATAGCACATGTGTCTGTTCCCAGCAAGTACAGTGTATCAGACTGAAGATGAGCTACTGTTCTTGTCAGTTTCCTAAGCAGAGTTGAACTAGATAAGGCCCGTGTGGGTAGGAAGCACAGTTCTTTTTTTCTGAGCAAGCTCACTGTTCTGGCCATATAGGAAACACAGTAGAGTAGAAGAGTGCTCTTTTCTCAAAAGCAGAGTGTGTTTCTTGTAAAGCGTGCTAGAGTTTGTTTCCCAGTCCTAAATGGAGTTGAATCACATGCAGTTTCTGGTCCTACGAGCAAGAGTTGTTTTCTGGTAAGAAGAGTCACTATTGCACTATCATTGCCATACACAGGACAAATAGCACTGGCGTCTGTTCCCAGCAAGTACAGTGTATTGGACTGAAGAGGATCTACTGTTCTTGTCAGGTTCCTAAGCAGACTTGAACTAGATATGGCCGTGTGTGTAGGAAGCACAGTTCTTTTGTTATGAACAAGCTCACTGTTCGGAACACACAGGAAACACAGTAGAGTAGAAGAGTGCTCTTTTCTCAAAAGCAGAGTGTTTTTCTTATAAGGCGAGCTAGTGTTTGTTTCCCAGTCCTAAATGGAGTTGAGTCACATGCAGTTTTTTGTCCTACGAGCAAGCGTTGTTTTCTGGTAAGACGAGTCAATATTGTGCTCCAATTGCCATACACAGTGCAAATAGCACTCGCGTCTGTTCCCAGCAAGTACAGTGTATTGGACTGAAGAGGAGCTACTGTTCTTGTCAGTTTCCTAAGCAGAGTTGAACTAGATATGGCCCGTGTGTGTAGGAAGCACAGTTCTTTTGTTCTGAGCAAGCTAACTTTTCGGACCCCGTAGGAAACACAGTAGAGTAGAAGAGTGCTCTTTTCTCAAAAGCAGAGTGTATTTCATGTAAGGCGAGCTAGCATTGGTTTCCCAGTCCTAAATGGAATTGAATCACATGCAGTTTCTGGTCCTACGAGCAAGAGTTGTTTTCTGGTAAGGAAAGTCACTATTGCGCTCCCATTGCCATACACAGTGCAAAAAGTACTCGCGTCTGTTCCCAGCAAGTACAGTGTATTGGACTGAAGGGGTGCTACTGTTCTTGTCAGTTTCCTAAGCAGAGTTGAACTAGTTACGGCACGTGTGTAGGAAGCACAGTTCTTTTGTTCTGAGCAAGCTCACTGTTCTGGCCCTATAGGAAACACAGTAGAGTAGAAGAGTGCTCTTTTCTCTAAAGCAGAGTGTGTTTCTTGTAAGGCGAGCTAGCGTTTGTTTCCCAGTCCTAAATGGAGTTGAATCACATGCAGTTTCTGGACCTACGAGCAAGAGTTGTTTTCTGGTAAGGAAAGTCACTATTGCACTGCTATTGCCATACACAGGACAAATAGCACTGGCGTCTGTTCCCAGCAAGTACAGTGTATTGGACTGAAGAGGAGCTACTGTTTCTGTCAGGTTCCTAAGCAGAGTTGAACTAGATATGGCCCGTGTGTAGGGAGCACAGTTCTTTTGTTCTGAGCAAGCTCACTGTTCTGGCCCTATAGGAAACACAGTAGAGTAGAAGAGTGCTCTTTTCTCTAAAGCAGAGTGTGTTTCTTGTAAGGCGAGCTAGCGTTTGTTTCCCACTCCTAAATGGAGTTAAATCACATGCAGTATCTGGTCCTACTAGCAAGAGTTGTTTTATGGTAAGAAGAGTCACTATGCGCTGCCATTGCCAAACACAGGACAAATAGCACTGGCGTCTGTTCCCAGCAAGTACAGTGTATTGGACTGAAGAGGATCTACTGTTCTTGTCAGGTTCCTATGCAGAATTGAATTAGATATGGCCGTGTGTGTAGGAAGCACAGTTTTTTTGTTCTGAGCAAGCTCACTGTTCGGACCCCATAGGAAACACAGTAGAGTAGAAGAGTGATCTTTTCTCAAAAGCAGAGTGTGTTTCTTGTAAGGCGAGCTAGCGTTTGTTTCCCAGTCCTAAATGGAGTTGAGTCACATGCAGTTTTTTGTCCTACGAGCAAGAGTTGTTTTCTGGTAAGACGAGTCACTATTGTGCTCCAATTGCCATACACAGCGCAAATAGCACTCGCGTCTGTTCCCCGCAAGTACAGTGTATTGGACTGAAGAGGAGCTACTGTTCTTGTCAGTTTCCTAAGCAGAGTTGAACTAGATATGGCCCGTGTGTGTAGGAAGCACAGTTCTTTTGTTCTGAGCAAGCTCACTGTTCGGACCCCATAGGAAACACAGTAGAGTAGAAGAGTGCTCTTATCTCAAAAGCAGAGTGTGTTTCATGTAAGGCGAGCTAGCATTTGTTTCCCATTCCTAAATGGAGTTGAATCACATGCAGTTTCTGGTCCTACGAGCAAGAGTAGTTTTCTGGTAAGGAAAGTCACTATTGCGCTCCCATTGCCATACACAGTGCAAATAATACTCGCGTCTTTTCCCAGCAAGTACAGTGTATCGGACTGAAGAGGAGCTACTGTTCTTGTCAGTTTCCTAAGCAGAGTTGAACTAGTTATGGCCCGTATGTAGGAAGCACAGTAATTTTGTTCTGAGCAAGCTCACTGTTCTGGCCCTATAGGAAACACAGTAGAGTAGAAGAGTGCTCTTTTCTCTAAAGAGTGTGTTTCTTGTAAGGCGAGTTAGAGTTTGTTTCCCAGTCCTAAAGGAGGGGAATCACATGCAATATCTGGTCCTACGAGCAAGAGTTGTTTTCTGGTAAGGAAAGTCACAATTGAGCTCCCATTGCCATACACAGTGCAAATAGCACTCGCGTCAGTTCCCAGCAAGTACAGTGTATCGGACTGAAGAGGAGCTACAGTTCTTGTCAGTTTCATATGCAGAATTGAACTAGATATGGCCGTGTGTGTAGGAAGCACAGTTCCTTTGTTCTGAGCAAGCTAACTGTTCGTACCCCATAGGAAACACAGTAGAGTAGAAGAGTGCTCTTTTCTCAAAAGCAGAGATTGTTTCTTGTAAGGCGAGCTAGCGTTTGTTTCCCAGTCCTAAATGGAGTTGAGTCACATGCAGTTTTTTTCCTACGAGCAAGAGTTGTTTTCTGGTAAGACGAGTCACTATTGTGCTCCAATTGCCATACACAGCGCAAATAGCACTCGCGTCTGTTCCTCGCAAGTACAGTGTATTGGAATGAAGAGGATCTACTGTTCTTGTCAGTTTCCTTAGCAGAGTTGAACTAGATATGGCCCGGGTGTGTAGGAAGCAGAGTTCTTTTGTTCTGACCAACTCACTGTTCAGACCCCATAGGAAGCACAGTAGAGTAGAAGAGTGCTCTTTTCCCAAAAGCAGAGTGTGTTTCATGTAAGGCAAGCTAGCATTTGTTTCCCAGTCCTAAATGGAGTTGAATCACATGCAGTTTCTGGTCCTAAGAGCAAGAGTTGTTTTCTGGTAAGGAAAGTCACTATTGTGCTCCCATTGCCATACACAGTGCAAATAGTACTGACGTCTGTTCCCAGCAAGTACAGTGTATCAGACTGAAGAGGAGCTACTGTTCTTGTCAGTTTCCTAAGCAGAGTTGAACTAGATATGGCCCGTGTGTAGGAAGCACAGTTCTTTTTTTCTGAGCAAGCTCACTGTTCTGGCCCTATAGGAAACACAGTAGAGTAGAAGAGTGCTCTTTTGTCTAAAGCAGAGTGTGTTTCTTGTAAGGCGAGCTAGCGTTTGTTTCCCAGTCCTAAATGGAGTTGAATCATATGCAGTTTCTGGTCCTACGAGCAAGAGTTTTTTTCTGCTAAGAAGAGTCACTATTGAGCTGCCTTTGCCAAACACAGGACAAATAGCACTGGGGTCTGTTCCCAGCAAGTACAGTGTATTGGACTGAAAAGTATCTACTGTTCTTGTCAGGTTCCTAAGCAGAATTGAACTAGATTTGGCCGTGTTTGTAGGAAGCACAGTTCTTTTGTTCTGAGCAAGCTCACTGTTCGGACACCATAGGAAACACAGTAGAGTAGAAGAGTGCTCTTTTCTCAAAAGCAGAGTGTGTTTCGTGTAAGGCGAGCTAGCGTTTGTTTCCCAGTCCTAAATGGTGTGGAATCACATGCAGTTTCTGGTCCTACGAGCAAGAGTTGTTTTCTGGTAAGGAAAGTCACTATTGCGCTCCCATTGCCATACACAGGGCAAATAGCCCATGCGTCTGTTCCCAGCAATTACAATGTATCGGATTGAGGAGGAGCTACTGTTCTTGTCAGTTTCCTAAGCAGAGTTGAACTAGATATGGCCCGTGTGTGTAGGAGGCACAGTTGTTAAGTTCTGAGCAAGCTCACTGTTCTGGCCTTATAGGAAACACAGTAGAGTAGAAGAGTGCTCTTTTCTCTAAAGCAGAGTGTGTTTCTTGTAAGGCGAGCTCACATTTGTTTCCCAGTTCTAAATGGAGTTGAGTCACATTCAGTTTTTTGTCCTTCAAGCAAGAGTTTTTTGGTAGAAGAGTCACTATTGCGATCCAAATGCCTTATACAGTGCAAATAGCACTCGCGTCTGTTCCCAGCAAGTACAGTGTATTGGACTGAAGAGGAGCTACTGTTCTTCTCAGTTTCCTAAGCAGAGTTGAACTACATATGGTCCTTGTGTGTAGGAAGCACAGTTCTTTTTTTCTGAGCAAGCTCACTGTTTGGACCCCATAGGAAACACAGTAGAGTAGAAGAGTGCTCTTTTCTCTAAAGCAGAGTGTGTTTCTTGTAAGGCGAGCTAGCTTTTGTTTCCCAGTCCTAAATGGAGTTGAATCACATTCAGTTTCTGGTCCTATGAGCAAGAGTTGTTTTCTGGTAAGGAAGTCACTATTGTGTTCCAATAGAC
Source organism: Peromyscus eremicus (assembly GCF_949786415.1). Classification (NCBI taxonomy): domain Eukaryota; kingdom Metazoa; phylum Chordata; class Mammalia; order Rodentia; family Cricetidae; genus Peromyscus; species Peromyscus eremicus. The sequence goes on along the minus strand of NW_026734384.1, from coordinate 403,332 downwards.
ATACACAGTGCAAATAGCACTCGCGTCTGTTCCACGCAAGTACAGTGTATTGTACTGAAGAGGAGCTACTGTTCTTGTCAGTTTTCTAAGCAGAGTTGAACTAGATACAGCCCGTGTGTGTAGGAAGCACAGTTCTGTTGTTCTGAGCAAGCTCACTGTTCGCACCCCATAGGAAACAAAGTAGAGTAGAAGAGTGCTCTTTTCTCAAAAGCAGAGTGTGTTTCATGTAAGGTGAGCTAGCATTTGTTTCCCAGTCCAAAATGGAGTTGAATCACATGCATTTTCTGGTCCTACGAGCAAGAGTTTTTTTCTGGTAAGGAAAGTCACTATTGCGCTCCCATTGCCATACTCAGTGCAAATAGCACTTCGTCTGTTCCCAGCAATTACAGTGTATCGGACTGAAGAGGAGCTACTGTTCTTGTCAGTTTCCTAAGCAGAGTTGAACTAGATATGGTCTGTGTGTTGGAAGCACAGTTTATGTTCTGAGCAAGCTCACTGTTTGGACCCCATAGGAAACACAGTAGAGTAGAAGAGTGCTCTTTTCTCAAAAGCAGAGTGTGTTTCTTGTAATGCGAACTAGTGTTTGTTTCCCAGTCCTAAATGGAGTTGAATCACATGCAGTTTCTGGTCCTATGAGCAAGAGTTGTTTCCTGGTAAGGAAAGTCACTATTGCGCTCCCATTGCCATACACAGTGCAAATAGCACTGGCGTCTGTTCCCAGCAAGTACAGTGTATTGGACTGAAGAGGAGCTACTGTTCTTGTCAGTTTCCTAAGCAGAGTTGAACTAGATATGGCCCGTGTGTGTAGGAAGCACATTTCTTTTGTTCTGAGCAAGCACACTGTTCTGGCCCTATAGGAAACACAGTAGAGTAGAAAAGTGCTCTTTTCTCTAAAGCAGAGTGTGTTTCTTGTAAGGCGAGCTAGCGTTTGTTTCCCAGTCCTAAATGAAGTTGAATCACATACAGTTTCTGGTCCTACGAGCAAGAGTTTGTTTTATGGTAAGAATAGTCACTATTGCGCTGCCATTGCCATACACTGGACAAATAGCACTGGCGTCTGTTCCCAGCAAGTACAGTGTATTGGACTGAAGAGGATCTACTGTTCTTGTCAGGTTCCTAATCAGAATTGAACTAGATATGCCTGTGTGTGTAGGAAGCACAGTTCTTTTTTCTGAGCAAGCTCACTTTTCTGGCCCTACATGAAACACAGTAGAGTAGAAGAGTGCTCTTTTCTCAAAAGCAGAGTGTGTTTCTTGTAAGGCGAGCTAGCGTTTGTTTCCCAGTCCTAAATGGAGTTGAATCACATGCAGTTTCTGGTCCTACGAGCAAGAGTTGTTTTCTGGTAAAGAAAGTAACTGTTGAGCTCCCATTGCCATACACAGTGCAAATAGCACTCGCTTCTGTTCCCAACAAATACAGTGTATCGGACTGAAGAATAGCTACTGTTCTTGTCAGTTTCCTAAGCAGAGTTGAACTAGATATGGTCGGTGTGTGTAGGAAGCACAGTTCTTTTGTTCTGAGCAAGCTCACTGTTTGGACCCCATAGGAAACTCAGTAGCCTAGAAGAGTGCTCTTTTCTCAAAAGCAGAGTGTGTTTCTCGTAAGGCGAGCTAGCATTTGTTTCCCAGTCCTAAATGGAGTTGAATCATATGCAGTTTCTGGTCCTACGAGCAAGAGTTTTTTTCTGCTAAGAAGAGTCACTATTGAGCTGCCTTTGCCAAACACAGGACAAATAGCACTGGGGTCTGTTCCCAGCAAGTACAGTGTATTGGACTGAAAAGTATCTACTGTTCTTGTCAGGTTCCTAAGCAGAATTGAACTAGATTTGGCCGTGTTTGTAGGAAGCACAGTTCTTTTGTTCTGAGCAAGCTCACTGTTCGGACACCATAGGAAACACAGTAGAGTAGAAGAGTGCTCTTTTCTCAAAAGCAGAGTGTGTTTCGTGTAAGGCGAGCTAGCGTTTGTTTCCCAGTCCTAAATGGTGTGGAATCACATGCAGTTTCTGGTCCTACGAGCAAGAGTTGTTTTCTGGTAAGGAAAGTCACTATTGCGCTCCCATTGCCATACACAGGGCAAATAGCCCATGCGTCTGTTCCCAGCAATTACAATGTATCGGATTGAGGAGGAGCTACTGTTCTTGTCAGTTTCCTAAGCAGAGTTGAACTAGATATGGCCCGTGTGTGTAGGAGGCACAGTTGTTAAGTTCTGAGCAAGCTCACTGTTCTGGCCTTATAGGAAACACAGTAGAGTAGAAGAGTGCTCTTTTCTCTAAAGCAGAGTGTGTTTCTTGTAAGGCGAGCTCACATTTGTTTCCCAGTTCTAAATGGAGTTGAGTCACATTCAGTTTTTTGTCCTTCAAGCAAGAGTTTTTTGGTAGAAGAGTCACTATTGCGATCCAAATGCCTTATACAGTGCAAATAGCACTCGCGTCTGTTCCCAGCAAGTACAGTGTATTGGACTGAAGAGGAGCTACTGTTCTTCTCAGTTTCCTAAGCAGAGTTGAACTACATATGGTCCTTGTGTGTAGGAAGCACAGTTCTTTTTTTCTGAGCAAGCTCACTGTTTGGACCCCATAGGAAACACAGTAGAGTAGAAGAGTGCTCTTTTCTCTAAAGCAGAGTGTGTTTCTTGTAAGGCGAGCTAGCTTTTGTTTCCCAGTCCTAAATGGAGTTGAATCACATTCAGTTTCTGGTCCTATGAGCAAGAGTTGTTTTCTGGTAAGGAAGTCACTATTGTGTTCCAATAGACATACACAGTGCAAATAGCACTCGCGTCTGTTCCACGCAAGTACAGTGTATTGGACTGAAGAGGAGCTACTGTTCTTGTCAGTTTTCTAAGCAGAGTTGAACTAGATACAGCCCGTGTGTGTAGGAAGCACAGTTCTGTTGTTCTGAGCAAGCTCACTGTTCGCACCCCATAGGAAACAAAGTAGAGTAGAAGAGTGCTCTTTTCTCAAAAGCAGAGTGTGTTTCATGTAAGGTGAGCTAGCATTTGTTTCCCAGTCCAAAATGGAGTTGAATCACATGCATTTTCTGGTCCTACGAGCAAGAGTTTTTTTCTGGTAAGGAAAGTCACTATTGCGCTCCCATTGCCATACTCAGTGCAAATAGCACTTCGTCTGTTCCCAGCAATTACAGTGTATCGGACTGAAGAGGAGCTACTGTTCTTGTCAGTTTCCTAAGCAGAGTTGAACTAGATATGGTCTGTGTGTAGGAAGCACAGTTTATGTTCTGAGCAAGCTCACTGTTTGGACCCCATAGGAAACACAGTAGAGTAGAAGAGTGCTCTTTTCTCAAAAGCAGAGTGTGTTTCTTGTAATGCGAACTAGTGTTTGTTTCCCAGTCCTAAATGGAGTTGAATCACATGCAGTTTCTGGTCCTATGAGCAAGAGTTGTTTCCTGGTAAGGAAAGTCACTATTGCGCTCCCATTGCCATACACAGTGCAAATAGCACTGGCGTCTGTTCCCAGCAAGTACAGTGTATTGGACTGAAGAGGAGCTACTGTTCTTGTCAGTTTCCTAAGCAGAGTTGAACTAGATATGGCCCGTGTGTGTAGGAAGCACATTTCTTTTGTTCTGAGCAAGCACACTGTTCTGGCCCTATAGGAAACACAGTAGAGTAGAAAAGTGCTCTTTTCTCTAAAGCAGAGTGTGTTTCTTGTAAGGCGAGCTAGCGTTTGTTTCCCAGTCCTAAATGAAGTTGAATCACATACAGTTTCTGGTCCTACGAGCAAGAGTTTGTTTTATGGTAAGAATAGTCACTATTGCGCTGCCATTGCCATACACTGGACAAATAGCACTGGCGTCTGTTCCCAGCAAGTACAGTGTATTGGACTGAAGAGGATCTACTGTTCTTGTCAGGTTCCTAATCAGAATTGAACTAGATATGCCTGTGTGTGTAGGAAGCACAGTTCTTTTTTCTGAGCAAGCTCACTTTTCTGGCCCTACATGAAACACAGTAGAGTAGAAGAGTGCTCTTTTCTCAAAAGCAGAGTGTGTTTCTTGTAAGGCGAGCTAGCGTTTGTTTCCCAGTCCTAAATGGAGTTGAATCACATGCAGTTTCTGGTCCTACGAGCAAGAGTTGTTTTCTGGTAAAGAAAGTAACTGTTGAGCTCCCATTGCCATACACAGTGCAAATAGCACTCGCTTCTGTTCCCAACAAATACAGTGTATCGGACTGAAGAATAGCTACTGTTCTTGTCAGTTTCCTAAGCAGAGTTGAACTAGATATGGTCGGTGTGTGTAGGAAGCACAGTTCTTTTGTTCTGAGCAAGCTCACTGTTTGGACCCCATAGGAAACTCAGTAGCCTAGAAGAGTGCTCTTTTCTCAAAAGCAGAGTGTGTTTCTCGTAAGGCGAGCTAGCATTTGTTTCCCAGTCCTAAATGGAGTTGAATCATATGCAGTTTCTGGTCCTACGAGCAAGAGTTTTTTTCTGCTAAGAAGAGTCACTATTGAGCTGCCTTTTCCAAACACAGGACAAATAGCACTGGGGTCTGTTCCCAGCAAGTACAGTGTATTGGACTGAAAAGTATCTACTGTTCTTGTCAGGTTCCTAAGCAGAATTGAACTAGATTTGGCCGTGTTTGTAGGAAGCACAGTTCTTTTGTTCTGAGCAAGCTCACTGTTCGGACACCATAGGAAACACAGTAGAGTAGAAGAGTGCTCTTTTCTCAAAAGCAGAGTGTGTTTCGTGTAAGGCGAGCTAGCGTTTGTTTCCCAGTCCTAAATGGTGTGGAATCACATGCAGTTTCTGGTCCTACGAGCAAGAGTTGTTTTCTGGTAAGGAAAGTCACTATTGCGCTCCCATTGCCATACACAGGGCAAATAGCCCATGCGTCTGTTCCCAGCAATTACAATGTATCGGATTGAGGAGGAGCTACTGTTCTTGTCAGTTTCCTAAGCAGAGTTGAACTAGATATGGCCCGTGTGTGTAGGAGGCACAGTTGTTAAGTTCTGAGCAAGCTCACTGTTCTGGCCTTATAGGAAACACAGTAGAGTAGAAGAGTGCTCTTTTCTCTAAAGCAGAGTGTGTTTCTTGTAAGGCGAGCTCACATTTGTTTTCCAGTTCTAAATGGAGTTGAGTCACATTCAGTTTTTTGTCCTTCAAGCAAGAGTTTTTTGGTAGAAGAGTCACTATTGCGATCCAAATGCCTTATACAGTGCAAATAGCACTCGCGTCTGTTCCCAGCAAGTACAGTGTATTGGACTGAAGAGGAGCTACTGTTCTTCTCAGTTTCCTAAGCAGAGTTGAACTACATATGGTCCTTGTGTGTAGGAAGCACAGTTCTTTTTTTCTGAGCAAGCTCACTGTTTGGACCCCATAGGAAACACAGTAGAGTAGAAGAGTGCTCTTTTCTCTAAAGCAGAGTGTGTTTCTTGTAAGGCGAGCTAGCATTTGTTTCCCAGTCCTAAATGGAGTTGAATCACATTCAGTTTCTGGTCCTATGAGCAAGAGTTGTTTTCTGGTAAGGAAGTCACTATTGTGTTCCAATAGACATACACAGTGCAAATAGCACTCGCGTCTGTTCCACGCAAGTACAGTGTATTGGACTGAAGAGGAGCTACTGTTCTTGTCAGTTTTCTAAGCAGAGTTGAACTAGATACAGCCCGTGTGTGTAGGAAGCACAGTTCTGTTGTTCTGAGCAAGCTCACTGTTCGCACCCCATAGGAAACAAAGTAGAGTAGAAGAGTGCTCTTTTCTCAAAAGCAGAGTGTGTTTCATGTAAGGTGAGCTAGCATTTGTTTCCCAGTCCAAAATGGAGTTGAATCACATGCATTTTCTGGTCCTACGAGCAAGAGTTTTTTTCTGGTAAGGAAAGTCACTATTGCGCTCCCATTGCCATACTCAGTGCAAATAGCACTTCGTCTGTTCCCAGCAATTACAGTGTATCGGACTGAAGAGGAGCTACTGTTCTTGTCAGTTTCCTAAGCAGAGTTGAACTAGATATGGTCTGTGTGTAGGAAGCACAGTTTATGTTCTGAGCAAGCTCACTGTTTGGACCCCATAGGAAACACAGTAGAGTAGAAGAGTGCTCTTTTCTCAAAAGCAGAGTGTGTTTCTTGTAATGCGAACTAGTGTTTGTTTCCCAGTCCTAAATGGAGTTGAATCACATGCAGTTTCTGGTCCTATGAGCAAGAGTTGTTTCCTGGTAAGGAAAGTCACTATTGCGCTCCCATTGCCATACACAGTGCAAATAGCACTGGCGTCTGTTCCCAGCAAGTACAGTGTATTGGACTGAAGAGGAGCTACTGTTCTTGTCAGTTTCCTAAGCAGAGTTGAACTAGATATGGCCCGTGTGTGTAGGAAGCACATTTCTTTTGTTCTGAGCAAGCACACTGTTCTGGCCCTATAGGAAACACAGTAGAGTAGAAAAGTGCTCTTTTCTCTAAAGCAGAGTGTGTTTCTTGTAAGGCGAGCTAGCGTTTGTTTCCCAGTCCTAAATGAAGTTGAATCACATACAGTTTCTGGTCCTACGAGCAAGAGTTTGTTTTATGGTAAGAATAGTCACTATTGCGCTGCCATTGCCATACACTGGACAAATAGCACTGGCGTCTGTTCCCAGCAAGTACAGTGTATTGGACTGAAGAGGATCTACTGTTCTTGTCAGGTTCCTAATCAGAATTGAACTAGATATGCCTGTGTGTGTAGGAAGCACAGTTCTTTTTTCTGAGCAAGCTCACTTTTCTGGCCCTACATGAAACACAGTAGAGTAGAAGAGTGCTCTTTTCTCAAAAGCAGAGTGTGTTTCTTGTAAGGCGAGCTAGCGTTTGTTTCCCAGTCCTAAATGGAGTTGAATCACATGCAGTTTCTGGTCCTACGAGCAAGAGTTGTTTTCTGGTAAAGAAAGTAACTGTTGAGCTCCCATTGCCATACACAGTGCAAATAGCACTCGCTTCTGTTCCCAACAAATACAGTGTATCGGACTGAAGAATAGCTACTGTTCTTGTCAGTTTCCTAAGCAGAGTTGAACTAGATATGGTCGGTGTGTGTAGGAAGCACAGTTCTTTTGTTCTGAGCAAGCTCACTGTTTGGACCCCATAGGAAACTCAGTAGCCTAGAAGAGTGCTCTTTTCTCAAAAGCAGAGTGTGTTTCTCGTAAGGCGAGCTAGCATTTGTTTCCCAGTCCTAAATGGAGTTGAATCCCATGCAGTTTCTGGTCCTACGAGCAAGAGTTGTTTTCTGGTAAGAAGAGTCAATATTGCGCTACCATTGTCCTACACAGGACAAATAGCACTGGCGTCTGTTCCCAGCAAGCACAATGTATTGGACTGAAGAGGAGCTACTGTTCTTGTCAGTTTCCTAAGCAGAGCTGAACTAGATATGGTCCGTGTGTGTAGGAAGCACCGTTCTTTTGTTCTGAGCAAGCTCACTGTTTGGACCGATAGGAAACACAGTAGAGTAGAAGAGTGCTCTTTTCTCTGAAGCAGAGTGTGTTTCTTGTAAGGCGAGCTAGCGTTTGTTTCCCAGTCCAAATGGAGTGGAATCACATGCCGTTCCTGGCCCTACGAGCAAGAGTTGTTTTCTGGTAAGGAAAGTCACTATTGTGCTTCCATTGCCATACACAGTGCAAATAGCACATGCGTCTGTTCCCAGCAAGTACAGTGTATCAGACTGAAGATGAGCTACTGTTCTTGTCAGTTTCTTAAGCAGAGTTGAACTAGATAAGGCCTGTGTGGGTAGGAAGCACAGTTCTTTTTTTATGAGCAAGCTCACTGTTCTGGCCCTATAGGAAACACAGTAGAGTAGAAGAGTGCTCTTTTCTCAAAAGCAGAGTGTTTTTCTTGTAAAGCGTGCTAGAGTTTGTTTCCCAGTCCTAAATGGAGTTGAATCACATGCAGTTTCTGGTCCTACGAGCAAGAGTTGTTTTCTGGTAAGAAGAGTCACTATTGTGCTGCCATTGCCATACAAAAAACAAATAGCACTGGCGTCTGTTCCCAGCAAGTACAGTGTATTGGACTGAAGAGGAGCTACTGTTTTTGTCAGTTTCATCAGCAGAGTTGAACTAGTTATGGCCCGTGTGTAGGAAGAACAGTTATTTTATTCTGAGCAAGCTCTCTGTTCTGGCCCTATAGGAAACACAGTAGATTAGAAGAGTGCTCTTTTCTCTAAAGCAGAGTGTGTTTCTTGTAAGGCGAGCTAGCGTTTGTTTCCCAGTCCTAAATGGAGTTGAATCACATACAGTTTCTGGTCCTACGAGCAAGAGTTTGTTTTATGGTAAGAATAGTCACTATTGCGCTGCCATTGCCATACACTGGACAAATAGCACTGGCGTCTGTTCCCAGCAAGTACAGTGTATTGGACTGAAGAGGATCTACTGTTCTTGTCAGGTTCCTAATCAGAATTGAACTAGATATGCCTGTGTGTGTAGGAAGCACAGTTCTTTTTTCTGAGCAAGCTCACTTTTCTGGCCCTACATGAAACACAGTAGAGTAGAAGAGTGCTCTTTTCTCAAAAGCAGAGTGTGTTTCTTGTAAGGCGAGCTAGCGTTTGTTTCCCAGTCCTAAATGGAGTTGAATCACATGCAGTTTCTGGTCCTACGAGCAAGAGTTGTTTTCTGGTAAAGAAAGTAACTGTTGAGCTCCCATTGCCATACACAGTGCAAATAGCACTCGCTTCTGTTCCCAACAAATACAGTGTATCGGACTGAAGAATAGCTACTGTTCTTGTCAGTTTCCTAAGCAGAGTTGAACTAGATATGGTCGGTGTGTGTAGGAAGCACAGTTCTTTTGTTCTGAGCAAGCTCACTGTTTGGACCCCATAGGAAACTCAGTAGCCTAGAAGAGTGCTCTTTTCTCAAAAGCAGAGTGTGTTTCTCGTAAGGCGAGCTAGCATTTGTTTCCCAGTCCTAAATGGAGTTGAATCCCATGCAGTTTCTGGTCCTACGAGCAAGAGTTGTTTTCTGGTAAGAAGAGTCAATATTGCGCTACCATTGTCCTACACAGGACAAATAGCACTGGCGTCTGTTCCCAGCAAGCACAATGTATTGGACTGAAGAGGAGCTACTGTTCTTGTCAGTTTCCTAAGCAGAGCTGAACTAGATATGGTCCGTGTGTGTAGGAAGCACAGTTCTTTTGTTCTGAGCAAGCTCACTGTTTGGACCGATAGGAAACACAGTAGAGTAGAAGAGTGCTCTTTTCTCTGAAGCAGAGTGTGTTTCTTGTAAGGCGAGCTAGCGTTTGTTTCCCAGTCCAAATGGAGTGGAATCACATGCCGTTCCTGGCCCTACGAGCAAGAGTTGTTTTCTGGTAAGGAAAGTCACTATTGTGCTTCCATTGCCATACACAGTGCAAATAGCACATGCGTCTGTTCCCAGCAAGTACAGTGTATCAGACTGAAGATGAGCTACTGTTCTTGTCAGTTTCCTAAGCAGAGTTGAACTAGATAAGGCCTGTGTGGGTAGGAAGCACAGTTCTTTTTTTATGAGCAAGCTCACTGTTCTGGCCCTATAGGAAACACAGTAGAGTAGAAGAGTGCTCTTTTCTCAAAAGCAGAGTGTTTTTCTTGTAAAGCGTGCTAGAGTTTGTTTCCCAGTCCTAAATGGAGTTGAATCACATGCAGTTTCTGGTCCTACGAGCAAGAGTTGTTTTCTGGTAAGAAGAGTCACTATTGTGCTGCCATTGCCATACAAAGGACAAATAGCACTGGCGTCTGTTCCCAGCAAGTACAGTGTATTGGACTGAAGAGGAGCTACTGTTTTTGTCAGTTTCATCAGCAGAGTTGAACTAGTTATGGCCCGTGTGTAGGAAGAACAGTTATTTTATTCTGAGCAAGCTCTCTGTTCTGGCCCTATAGGAAACACAGTAGATTAGAAGAGTGCTCTTTTCTCTAAAGCAGAGTGTGTTTCTTGTAAGGCGAGCTAGCATTTGTTTCCCAGTCCTAAATGGAGTTGAATCACATCCAGTTTCTGGTCCTACGAGCAGGAGTTGTTTTCTGGTAAGGAAAGTCACTATTGCGCTGCCATTGCCATACACAGGACAAATAGCACTGGCGTCTGTTCCCAGCAAGTACAGTGTATTGGACTGAAGAGGATCTACTATTCTTGTCAGGTTCCTAAGCAGACTTGAACTAGATATGGCCGTGTGTGTAGGAAGCACAGTTCTTTTGTTATGAGCAAGCTCACTGTTCGGAACACATATGAAACACAGTAGAGTAGAAGAGTGCTCTTTTCTCAAAAGCAGAGTGTGTTTCTTGTAAGGCAAGCTAGCGTTTGTTTCCCCGTCCTAAATGGAGTTGAGTCACATGCAATTTTTTGTCCTACGAGCAAGCGTTGTTTTCTGGTAAGACGAGTCAATATTGTGCTCCAATTGCCATACACAGTGCAAATAGTACTCGCGTCTGTTCCCCGCAAGTACAGTGTATTGGACTGAAGAGGAGCTACTGTTCTTGTCAGTTTCCTAAGCAGAGTTGAACTAGATATGGCCCGTGTGTGTAGGAAGCACAGTCTTTTGTTCTGAGCAAGCTCACTGTTCGGACCCCGTAGGAAACACAGTAGAGTAGAAGAGTGCTCTTTTCTCAAAAGCAGAGTGTGTTTCATGTAAGGCGAGCTAGCATTTGTTTCCCAGTCCTAAATGGAATTGAATCACATGCAGTTTCTGGTCCTACGAGCAAGAGTTGTTTTCTGGTAAGGAAAGTCACTATTGCGCTCCCATTGCCATACACAGTGCAAATAGTACTCACGTCTGTTCCCAGCAAGTACAGTGTATCGGACTGAAGAGGAGCTACTGTTCTTGTCAGTTTCCTAAGCAGAGTTGAACTAGTTATGGCCCGTGTGTAGGAAGCACAGTTCTTTTGTTATGAGCAAGCTCACTGTTCGGAACACATATGAAACACAGTAGAGTAGAAGAGTGCTCTTTTCTCAAAAGCAGAGTGTGTTTCTTGTAAGGCGAGCTTGCGTTTGTTTCCCAGTCCTAAATGGAGTTGAGTAACATGCAATTTTTTGTCCTACGAGCAAGCGTTGTTTTCTGGTAAGACGAGTCAATGTTGTGCTCCAATTGCCATACACAGTGCAAATAGTACTCGCGTCTGTTCCCGGCAAGTACAGTGTATTGGACTGAAGAGGAGCTACTGTTCTTGTCAGTTTCCTAAGCAGAGTTGAACTAGATATGGCCCGTGTGTGTAGGAAGCACAGTTTTTTTGTTCTGAGCAAGCTCACTGTTTGGACCCCATAGGAAACACAGTAGAGTAGAAGAGTGCTCTTTTCTCAAAAGCAGAGTGTGTTTCATGTAAGGCGAGCTAGCATTTGTTTCCCAGTCCTAAATGGAGTTGAATCACATGCAGGTTCTGGTCCTAAGAGCAAGAGTTGTTTTCTGGTAAAGAAAGTCACTATTCCGCTCCCCTTGCCATTCACAGTGCAAATATCTCTCACGTCTGTTCCCAGCAAGTACAGTGTATTGGACTGAAGAGGAGCTACTGTTTTTGTCAGTTTCCTAAGCAGAGTTGAACTAGTTATGGCCCGTGTGTAGGAAGCACAGTTCTTTTGTTATGAGCAAGCTCACTGTTCTGGCCCTATAGGAAACACAGTAGAGTAGAAGAGTGCTCTTTTCTCTAAAGCAGAGTGTGTTTCTTGTAAGGCAAGCTAGCGTTTGTTTCCCAGTCCTAAATGGAGTTGAATCACATGCAGTATCTGGTCCTACGAGCAAGAGTTGTTTTCTGGTAAGGAAAGTCACTATTGCACTCCCATTGCCATACACAATGCAAATAGCACATGTGTCTGTTCCCAGCAAGTACAGTGTATCAGACTGAAGATGAGCTACTGTTCTTGTCAGTTTCCTAAGCAGAGTTGAACTAGATAAGGCCCGTGTGGGTAGGAAGCACAGTTCTTTTTTTCTGAGCAAGCTCACTGTTCTGGCCATATAGGAAACACAGTAGAGTAGAAGAGTGCTCTTTTCTCAAAAGCAGAGTGTGTTTCTTGTAAAGCGTGCTAGAGTTTGTTTCCCAGTCCTAAATAGAGTTGAATCACATGCAGTTTCTGGTCCTACGAGCAAGAGTTGTTTTCTGGTAAGAAGAGTCACTATTGCACTACCATTGCCATACACAGGACAAATAGCACTGGCGTCTGTTCCCAGCAAGTACAGTGTATTGGACTGAAGAGGAGCTACTGTTCTTGTCAGTTTCCTAAGCAGAGTTGAACTAGATATGGCCCGTGTGTGTAGGAAGCACAGTTCTTTTGTTCTGAGCAAGCACACTGTTCTGGCCCTATAGGAAACACAGTAGAGTAGAAAAGTGCTCTTTTCTCTAAAGCAGAGTGTGTTTCTTGTAAGGCGAGCTAGCGTTTGTTTCCCAGTCCTAAATGAAGTTGAATCACATACAGTTTCTGGTCCTACGAGCAAGAGTTTGTTTTATGGTAAGAATAGTCACTATTGCGCTGCCATTGCCATACACTGGACAAATAGCACTGGCGTCTGTTCCCAGCAAGTACAGTGTATTGGACTGAAGAGGATCTACTGTTCTTGTCAGGTTCCTAATCAGAATTGAACTAGATATGCCTGTGTGTGTAGGAAGCACAGTTCTTTTTTCTGAGCAAGCTCACTTTTCTGGCCCTACATGAAACACAGTAGAGTAGAAGAGTGCTCTTTTCTCAAAAGCAGAGTGTGTTTCTTGTAAGGCGAGCTAGCGTTTGTTTCCCAGTCCTAAATGGAGTTGAATCACATGCAGTTTCTGGTCCTACGAGCAAGAGTTGTTTTCTGGTAAAGAAAGTAACTGTTGAGCTCCCATTGCCATACACAGTGCAAATAGCACTCGCTTCTGTTCCCTACAAATACAGTGTATCGGACTGAAGAATAGCTACTGTTCTTGTCAGTTTCCTAAGCAGAGTTGAACTAGATATGGTCGGTGTGTGTAGGAAGCACAGTTCTTTTGTTCTGAGCAAGCTCACTGTTTGGACCCCATAGGAAACTCAGTAGCCTAGAAGAGTGCTCTTTTCTCAAAAGCAGAGTGTGTTTCTCGTAAGGCGAGCTAGCATTTGTTTCCCAGTCCTAAATGGAGTTGAATCCCATGCAGTTTCTGGTCCTACGAGCAAGAGTTGTTTTCTGGTAAGAAGAGTCAATATTGCGCTACCATTGTCCTACACAGGACAAATAGCACTGGCGTCTGTTCCCAGCAAGCACAATGTATTGGACTGAAGAGGAGCTACTGTTCTTGTCAGTTTCCTAAGCAGAGCTGAACTAGATATGGTCCGTGTGTGTAGGAAGCACAGTTGTTTTGTTCTGAGCAAGCTCACTGTTTGGACCGATAGGAAACACAGTAGAGTAGAAGAGTGCTCTTTTCTCTGAAGCAGAGTGTGTTTCTTGTAAGGCGAGCTAGCGTTTGTTTCCCAGTCCAAATGGAGTGGAATCACATGCCGTTCCTGGCCCTACGAGCAAGAGTTGTTTTCTGGTAAGGAAAGTCACTATTGTGCTTCCATTGCCATACACAGTGCAAATAGCACATGCGTCTGTTCCCAGCAAGTACAGTGTATCAGACTGAAGATGAGCTACTGTTCTTGTCAGTTTCCTAAGCAGAGTTGAACTAGATAAGGCCTGTGTGGGTAGGAAGCACAGTTCTTTTTTTATGAGCAAGCTCACTGTTCTGGCCCTATAGGAAACACAGTAGAGTAGAAGAGTGCTCTTTTCTCAAAAGCAGAGTGTTTTTCTTGTAAAGCGTGCTAGAGTTTGTTTCCCAGTCCTAAATGGAGTTGAATCACATGCAGTTTCTGGTCCTACGAGCAAGAGTTGTTTTCTGGTAAGAAGAGTCACTATTGTGCTGCCATTGCCATACAAAGGACAAATAGCACTGGCGTCTGTTCCCAGCAAGTACAGTGTATTGGACTGAAGAGGAGCTACTGTTTTTGTCAGTTTCATCAGCAGAGTTGAACTAGTTATGGCCCGTGTGTAGGAAGAACAGTTATTTTATTCTGAGCAAGCTCTCTGTTCTGGCCCTATAGGAAACACAGTAGATTAGAAGAGTGCTCTTTTCTCTAAAGCAGAGTGTGTTTCTTGTAAGGCGAGCTAGCGTTTGATTCCCAGTCCTAAATGGAGTTGAATCACATCCAGTTTCTGGTCCTACGAGCAGGAGTTGTTTTCTGGTAAGGAAAGTCACTATTGCGCTGCCATTGCCATACACAGGACAAATAGCACTGGCGTCTGTTCCCAGCAAGTACAGTGTATTGGACTGAAGAGGATCTACTATTCTTGTCAGGTTCCTAAGCAGACTTGAACTAGATATGGCCGTGTGTGTAGGAAGCACAGTTCTTTTGTTATGAGCAAGCTCACTGTTCAGAACACATATGAAACACAGTAGAGTAGAAGAGTGCTCTTTTCTCAAAAGCAGAGTGTGTTTCTTGTAAGGCAAGCTAGCGTTTGTTTCCCCGTCCTAAATGGAGCTGAGTCACATGCAATTTTTTGTCCTACGAGCAAGCGTTGTTTTCTGGTAAGACGAGTCAATATTGTGCTCCAATTGCCATACACAGTGCAAATAGTACTCGCGTCTGTTCCCGGCAAGTACAGTGTATTGGACTGAAGAGGAGCTACTGTTCTTGTCAGTTTCCTAAGCAGAGTTGAACTAGATATGGCCCGTGTGTGTAAAAAGCACAGTCTTTTGTTCTGAGCAAGCTCACTGTTCAGACCCCGTAGGAAACACAGTAGAGTAGAAGAGTGCTCTTTTCTCAAAAGCAGAGTGTGTTTCATGTAAGGCGAGCTAGCATTTGTTTCCCAGTCCTAAATGGAATTGAATCACATGCAGTTTCTGGTCCTACGAGCAAGAGTTGTTTTCTGGTAAGGAAAGTCACTATTGCGCTCCCATTGCCATACACAGTGCAAATAGTACTCGCGTCTGTTCCCAGCAAGTACAGTGTATCGGACTGAAGAGGAGCTACTGTTCTTGTCAGTTTCCTAAGCAGAGTTGAACTAGTTATGGCCCGTGTGTAGGAAGCACAGTTCTTTTGTTATGAGCAAGCTCACTGTTCGGAACACATATGAAACACAGTAGAGTTGAAGAGTGCTCTTTTCTCAAAAGCAGAGTGTGTTTCTTGTAAGGCGAGCTTGCGTTTGTTTCCCAGTCCTAAATGGAGTTGAGTAACATGCAATTTTTTGTCCTACGAGCAAGCGTTGTTTTCTGGTAAGACGAGTCAATGTTGTGCTCCAATTGCCATACACAGTGCAAATAGTACTCGCGTCTGTTCCCGGCAAGTACAATGTATTGGACTGAAGAGGAGCTACTGTTCTTGTCAGTTTCCTAAGCAGAGTTGAACTAGATATGGCCCGTGTGTGTAGGAAGCACAGTTTTTTTGTTCTGAGCAAGCTCACTGTTCGGACCCCATAGGAAACACAGTAGAGT
This sequence comes from Peromyscus eremicus, assembly GCF_949786415.1. Taxonomy (NCBI): domain Eukaryota; kingdom Metazoa; phylum Chordata; class Mammalia; order Rodentia; family Cricetidae; genus Peromyscus; species Peromyscus eremicus. The sequence continues at coordinate 388,019 of NW_026734384.1, read as the reverse complement.
AGAAGAGTGCTCTTTTCTCAAAAGCAGAGTGTGTTTCATGTAAGGCGAGCTAGCATTTGTTTCCCAGTCCTAAATGGAGTTGAATCACATGCAGGTTCTGGTCCTAAGAGCAAGAGTTGTTTTCTGGTAAAGAAAGTCACTATTCCGCTCCCCTTGCCATTCACAGTGCAAATATCTCTCACGTCTGTTCCCAGCAAGTACAGTGTATTGGACTGAAGAGGAGCTACTGTTTTTGTCAGTTTCCTAAGCAGAGTTGAACTAGTTATGGCCCGTGTGTAGGAAGCACAGTTCTTTTGTTCTGAGCAAGCTCACTGTTCTGGCCCTATAGGAAACACAGTAGAGTAGAAGAGTGCTCTTTTCTCTAAAGCAGAGTGTGTTTCTTGTAAGGCAAGCTAGCGTTTGTTTCCCAGTCCTAAATGGAGTTGAATCACATGCAGTATCTGGTCCTACGAGCAAGAGTTGTTTTCTGGTAAGGAAAGTCACTATTGCACTCCCATTGCCATACACAGTGCAAATAGCATATGTGTCTGTTCCCAGCAAGTACAGTGTATCAGACTGAAGATGAGCTACTGTTCTTGTCAGTTTCCTAAGCAGAGTTGAACTAGATAAGGCCCGTGTGGGTAGGAAGCACAGTTCTTTTTTTCTGAGCAAGCTCACTGTTCTGGCCATATAGGAAACACAGTAGAGTAGAAGAGTGCTCTTTTCTCAAAAGCAGAGTGTGTTTCTTGTAAAGCGTGCTAGAGTTTGTTTCCCAGTCCTAAATAGAGTTGAATCACATGCAGTTTCTGGTCCTACGAGCAAGAGTTGTTTTCTGGTAAGAAGAGTCACTATTGCACTACCATTGCCATACACAGGACAAATAGCACTGGCGTCTGTTCCCAGCAAGTACAGTGTATTGGACTGAAGAGGAGCTACTGTTCTTGTCAGTTTCCTAAGCAGAGTTGAACTAGATATGGCCCGTGTGTGTAGGAACCACAGTTCTTTTGTTCTGAGCAAGCACACTGTTCTGGCCCTATAGGAAACACAGTAGAGTAGAAAAGTGCTCTTTTCTCTAAAGCAGAGTGTGTTTCTTGTAAGGCGAGCTAGCGTTTGTTTCCCAGTCCTAAATGAAGTTGAATCACATACAGTTTCTGGTCCTACGAGCAAGAGTTTGTTTTATGGTAAGAATAGTCACTATTGCGCTGCCATTGCCATACACTGGACAAATAGCACTGGCGTCTGTTCCCAGCAAGTACAGTGTATTGGACTGAAGAGGATCTACTGTTCTTGTCAGGTTCCTAATCAGAATTGAACTAGATATGCCTGTGTGTGTAGGAAGCACAGTTCTTTTTTCTGAGCAAGCTCACTTTTCTGGCCCTACATGAAACACAGTAGAGTAGAAGAGTGCTCTTTTCTCAAAAGCAGAGTGTGTTTCTTGTAAGGCGAGCTAGCGTTTGTTTCCCAGTCCTAAATGGAGTTGAATCACATGCAGTTTCTGGTCCTACGAGCAAGAGTTGTTTTCTGGTAAAGAAAGTAACTGTTGAGCTCCCATTGCCATACACAGTGCAAATAGCACTCGCTTCTGTTCCCAACAAATACAGTGTATCGGACTGAAGAATAGCTACTGTTCTTGTCAGTTTCCTAAGCAGAGTTGAACTAGATATGGTCGGTGTGTGTAGGAAGCACAGTTCTTTTGTTCTGAGCAAGCTCACTGTTTGGACCCCATAGGAAACTCAGTAGCCTAGAAGAGTGCTCTTTTCTCAAAAGCAGAGTGTGTTTCTCGTAAGGCGAGCTAGCATTTGTTTCCCAGTCCTAAATGGAGTTGAATCCCATGCAGTTTCTGGTCCTACGAGCAAGAGTTGTTTTCTGGTAAGAAGAGTCAATATTGCGCTACCATTGTCCTACACAGGACAAATAGCACTGGCGTCTGTTCCCAGCAAGCACAATGTACTGGACTGAAGAGGAGCTACTGTTCTTGTCAGTTTCCTAAGCAGAGCTGAACTAGATATGGTCCGTGTGTGTAGGAAGCACAGTTCTTTTGTTCTGAGCAAGCTCACTGTTTGGACCGATAGGAAACACAGTAGAGTAGAAGAGTGCTCTTTTCTCTGAAGCAGAGTGTGTTTCTTGTAAGGCGAGCTAGCGTTTGTTTCCCAGTCCAAATGGAGTGGAATCACATGCCGTTCCTGGCCCTACGAGCAAGAGTTGTTTTCTGGTAAGGAAAGTCACTATTGTGCTTCCATTGCCATACACAGTGCAAATAGCACATGCGTCTGTTCCCAGCAAGTACAGTGTATCAGACTGAAGATGAGCTACTGTTCTTGTCAGTTTCCTAAGCAGAGTTGAACTAGATAAGGCCTGTGTGGGTAGGAAGCACAGTTCTTTTTTTATGAGCAAGCTCACTGTTCTGGCCCTATAGGAAACACAGTAGAGTAGAAGAGTGCTCTTTTCTCAAAAGCAGAGTGTTTTTCTTGTAAAGCGTGCTAGAGTTTGTTTCCCAGTCCTAAATGGAGTTGAATCACATGCAGTTTCTGGTCCTACGAGCAAGAGTTGTTTTCTGGTAAGAAGAGTCACTATTGTGCTGCCATTGCCATACAAAGGACAAATAGCACTGGCGTCTGTTCCCAGCAAGTACAGTGTATTGGACTGAAGAGGAGCTACTGTTTTTGTCAGTTTCATCAGCAGAGTTGAACTAGTTATGGCCCGTGTGTAGGAAGAACAGTTATTTTATTCTGAGCAAGCTCTCTGTTCTGGCCCTATAGGAAACACAGTAGATTAGAAGAGTGCTCTTTTCTCTAAAGCAGAGTGTGTTTCTTGTAAGGCGAGCTAGCGTTTGATTCCCAGTCCTAAATGGAGTTGAATCACATCCAGTTTCTGGTCCTACGAGCAGGAGTTGTTTTCTGGTAAGGAAAGTCACTATTGCGCTGCCATTGCCATACACAGGACAAATAGCACTGGCGTCTGTTCCCAGCAAGTACAGTGTATTGGACTGAAGAGGATCTACTATTCTTGTCAGGTTCCTAAGCAGACTTGAACTAGATATGGCCGTGTGTGTAGGAAGCACAGTTCTTTTGTTATGAGCAAGCTCACTGTTCGGAACACATATGAAACACAGTAGAGTAGAAGAGTGCTCTTTTCTCAAAAGCAGAGTGTGTTTCTTGTAAGGCAAGCTAGCGTTTGTTTCCCCGTCCTAAATGGAGTTGAGTCACATGCAATTTTTTGTCCTACGAGCAAGTGTTGTTTTCTGGTAAGACGAGTCAATATTGTGCTCCAATTGCCATACACAGTGCAAATAGTACTCGCGTCTGTTCCCCGCAAGTACAGTGTATTGGACTGAAGAGGAGCTACTGTTCTTGTCAGTTTCCTAAGCAGAGTTGAACTAGATATGGCCCGTGTGTGTAGGAAGCACAGTCTTTGTTCTGAGCAAGCTCACTGTTCGGACCCCGTAGGAAACACAGTAGAGTAGAAGAGTGCTCTTTTCTCAAAAGCAGAGTGTGTTTCATGTAAGGCGAGCTAGCATTTGTTTCCCAGTCCTAAATGGAATTGAATCACATGCAGTTTCTGGTCCTACGAGCAAGAGTTGTTTTCTGGTAAGGAAAGTCACTATTGCGCTCCCATTGCCATACACAGTGCAAATAGTACTCGCGTCTGTTCCCAGCAAGTACAGTGTATCGGACTGAAGAGGAGCTACTGTTCTTGTCAGTTTCCTAAGCAGAGTTGAACTAGTTATGGCCCGTGTGTAGGAAGCACAGTTCTTTTGTTATGAGCAAGCTCACTGTTCGGAACACATATGAAACACAGTAGAGTAGAAGAGTGCTCTTTTCTCAAAAGCAGAGTGTGTTTCTTGTAAGGCGAGCTTGCGTTTGTTTCCCAGTCCTAAATGGAGTTGAGTAACATGCAATTTTTTGTCCTACGAGCAAGCGTTGTTTTCTGGTAAGACGAGTCAATGTTGTGCTCCAATTGCCATACACAGTGCAAATAGTACTCGCGTCTGTTCCCGGCAAGTACAGTGTATTGGACTGAAGAGGAGCTACTGTTCTTGTCAGTTTCCTAAGCAGAGTTGAACTAGATATGGCCCGTGTGTGTAGGAAGCACAGTTTTTTTGTTCTGAGCAAGCTCACTGTTCGGACCCCATAGGAAACACAGTAGAGTAGAAGAGTGCTCTTTTCTCAAAAGCAGAGTGTGTTTCATGTAAGGCGAGCTAGCATTTGTTTCCCAGTCCTAAATGGAGTTGAATCACATGCAGGTTCTGGTCCTAAGAGCAAGAGTTGTTTTCTGGTAAAGAAAGTCACTATTCCGCTCCCCTTGCCATTCACAGTGCAAATATCTCTCACGTCTGTTCCCAGCAAGTACAGTGTATTGGACTGAAGAGGAGCTACTGTTTTTGTCAGTTTCCTAAGCAGAGTTGAACTAGTTATGGCCCGTGTGTAGGAAGCACAGTTCTTTTGTTCTGAGCAAGCTCACTGTTCTGGCCCTATAGGAAACACAGTAGAGTAGAAGAGTGCTCTTTTCTCTAAAGCAGAGTGTGTTTCTTGTAAGGCAAGCTAGCGTTTGTTTCCCAGTCCTAAATGGAGTTGAATCACATGCAGTATCTGGTCCTACGAGCAAGAGTTGTTTTCTGGTAAGGAAAGTCACTATTGCACTCCCATTGCCATACACAGTGCAAATAGCATATGTGTCTGTTCCCAGCAAGTACAGTGTATCAGACTGAAGATGAGCTACTGTTCTTGTCAGTTTCCTAAGCAGAGTTGAACTAGATAAGGCCCGTGTGGGTAGGAAGCACAGTTCTTTTTTTCTGAGCAAGCTCACTGTTCTGGCCATATAGGAAACACAGTAGAGTAGAAGAGTGCTCTTTTCTCAAAAGCAGAGTGTGTTTCTTGTAAAGCGTGCTAGAGTTTGTTTCCCAGTCCTAAATAGAGTTGAATCACATGCAGTTTCTGGTCCTACGAGCAAGAGTTGTTTTCTGGTAAGAAGAGTCACTATTGCACTACCATTGCCATACACAGGACAAATAGCACTGGCGTCTGTTCCCAGCAAGTACAGTGTATTGGACTGAAGAGGAGCTACTGTTCTTGTCAGTTTCCTAAGCAGAGTTGAACTAGATATGGCCCGTGTGTGTAGGAACCACAGTTCTTTTGTTCTGAGCAAGCACACTGTTCTGGCCCTATAGGAAACACAGTAGAGTAGAAAAGTGCTCTTTTCTCTAAAGCAGAGTGTGTTTCTTGTAAGGCGAGCTAGCGTTTGTTTCCCAGTCCTAAATGAAGTTGAATCACATACAGTTTCTGGTCCTACGAGCAAGAGTTTGTTTTATGGTAAGAATAGTCACTATTGCGCTGCCATTGCCATACACTGGACAAATAGCACTGGCGTCTGTTCCCAGCAAGTACAGTGTATTGGACTGAAGAGGATCTACTGTTCTTGTCAGGTTCCTAATCAGAATTGAACTAGATATGCCTGTGTGTGTAGGAAGCACAGTTCTTTTTTCTGAGCAAGCTCACTTTTCTGGCCCTACATGAAACACAGTAGAGTAGAAGAGTGCTCTTTTCTCAAAAGCAGAGTGTGTTTCTTGTAAGGCGAGCTAGCGTTTGTTTCCCAGTCCTAAATGGAGTTGAATCACATGCAGTTTCTGGTCCTACGAGCAAGAGTTGTTTTCTGGTAAAGAAAGTAACTGTTGAGCTCCCATTGCCATACACAGTGCAAATAGCACTCGCTTCTGTTCCCAACAAATACAGTGTATCGGACTGAAGAATAGCTACTGTTCTTGTCAGTTTCCTAAGCAGAGTTGAACTAGATATGGTCGGTGTGTGTAGGAAGCACAGTTCTTTTGTTCTGAGCAAGCTCACTGTTTGGACCCCATAGGAAACTCAGTAGCCTAGAAGAGTGCTCTTTTCTCAAAAGCAGAGTGTGTTTCTCGTAAGGCGAGCTAGCATTTGTTTCCCAGTCCTAAATGGAGTTGAATCCCATGCAGTTTCTGGTCCTACGAGCAAGAGTTGTTTTCTGGTAAGAAGAGTCAATATTGCGCTACCATTGTCCTACACAGGACAAATAGCACTGGCGTCTGTTCCCAGCAAGCACAATGTACTGGACTGAAGAGGAGCTACTGTTCTTGTCAGTTTCCTAAGCAGAGCTGAACTAGATATGGTCCGTGTGTGTAGGAAGCACAGTTCTTTTGTTCTGAGCAAGCTCACTGTTTGGACCGATAGGAAACACAGTAGAGTAGAAGAGTGCTCTTTTCTCTGAAGCAGAGTGTGTTTCTTGTAAGGCGAGCTAGCGTTTGTTTCCCAGTCCAAATGGAGTGGAATCACATGCCGTTCCTGGCCCTACGAGCAAGAGTTGTTTTCTGGTAAGGAAAGTCACTATTGTGCTTCCATTGCCATACACAGTGCAAATAGCACATGCGTCTGTTCCCAGCAAGTACAGTGTATCAGACTGAAGATGAGCTACTGTTCTTGTCAGTTTCCTAAGCAGAGTTGAACTAGATAAGGCCTGTGTGGGTAGGAAGCACAGTTCTTTTTTTATGAGCAAGCTCACTGTTCTGGCCCTATAGGAAACACAGTAGAGTAGAAGAGTGCTCTTTTCTCAAAAGCAGAGTGTTTTTCTTGTAAAGCGTGCTAGAGTTTGTTTCCCAGTCCTAAATGGAGTTGAATCACATGCAGTTTCTGGTCCTACGAGCAAGAGTTGTTTTCTGGTAAGAAGAGTCACTATTGTGCTGCCATTGCCATACAAAGGACAAATAGCACTGGCGTCTGTTCCCAGCAAGTACAGTGTATTGGACTGAAGAGGAGCTACTGTTTTTGTCAGTTTCATCAGCAGAGTTGAACTAGTTATGGCCCGTGTGTAGGAAGAACAGTTATTTTATTCTGAGCAAGCTCTCTGTTCTGGCCCTATAGGAAACACAGTAGATTAGAAGAGTGCTCTTTTCTCTAAAGCAGAGTGTGTTTCTTGTAAGGCGAGCTAGCGTTTGATTCCCAGTCCTAAATGGAGTTGAATCACATCCAGTTTCTGGTCCTACGAGCAGGAGTTGTTTTCTGGTAAGGAAAGTCACTATTGCGCTGCCATTGCCATACACAGGACAAATAGCACTGGCGTCTGTTCCCAGCAAGTACAGTGTATTGGACTGAAGAGGATCTACTATTCTTGTCAGGTTCCTAAGCAGACTTGAACTAGATATGGCCGTGTGTGTAGGAAGCACAGTTCTTTTGTTATGAGCAAGCTCACTGTTCGGAACACATATGAAACACAGTAGAGTAGAAGAGTGCTCTTTTCTCAAAAGCAGAGTGTGTTTCTTGTAAGGCAAGCTAGCGTTTGTTTCCCCGTCCTAAATGGAGTTGAGTCACATGCAATTTTTTGTCCTACGAGCAAGTGTTGTTTTCTGGTAAGACGAGTCAATATTGTGCTCCAATTGCCATACACAGTGCAAATAGTACTCGCGTCTGTTCCCCGCAAGTACAGTGTATTGGACTGAAGAGGAGCTACTGTTCTTGTCAGTTTCCTAAGCAGAGTTGAACTAGATATGGCCCGTGTGTGTAGGAAGCACAGTCTTTGTTCTGAGCAAGCTCACTGTTCGGACCCCGTAGGAAACACAGTAGAGTAGAAGAGTGCTCTTTTCTCAAAAGCAGAGTGTGTTTCATGTAAGGCGAGCTAGCATTTGTTTCCCAGTCCTAAATGGAATTGAATCACATGCAGTTTCTGGTCCTACGAGCAAGAGTTGTTTTCTGGTAAGGAAAGTCACTATTGCGCTCCCATTGCCATACACAGTGCAAATAGTACTCGCGTCTGTTCCCAGCAAGTACAGTGTATCGGACTGAAGAGGAGCTACTGTTCTTGTCAGTTTCCTAAGCAGAGTTGAACTAGTTATGGCCCGTGTGTAGGAAGCACAGTTCTTTTGTTATGAGCAAGCTCACTGTTCGGAACACATATGAAACACAGTAGAGTAGAAGAGTGCTCTTTTCTCAAAAGCAGAGTGTGTTTCTTGTAAGGCGAGCTTGCGTTTGTTTCCCAGTCCTAAATGGAGTTGAGTAACATGCAATTTTTTGTCCTACGAGCAAGCGTTGTTTTCTGGTAAGACGAGTCAATGTTGTGCTCCAATTGCCATACACAGTGCAAATAGTACTCGCGTCTGTTCCCGGCAAGTACAGTGTATTGGACTGAAGAGGAGCTACTGTTCTTGTCAGTTTCCTAAGCAGAGTTGAACTAGATATGGCCCGTGTGTGTAGGAAGCACAGTTTTTTTGTTCTGAGCAAGCTCACTGTTTGGACCCCATAGGAAACACAGTAGAGTAGAAGAGTGCTCTTTTCTCAAAAGCAGAGTGTGTTTCATGTAAGGCGAGCTAGCATTTGTTTCCCAGTCCTAAATGGAGTTGAATCACATGCAGGTTCTGGTCCTAAGAGCAAGAGTTGTTTTCTGGTAAAGAAAGTCACTATTCCGCTCCCCTTGCCATTCACAGTGCAAATATCTCTCACGTCTGTTCCCAGCAAGTACAGTGTATTGGACTGAAGAGGAGCTACTGTTTTTGTCAGTTTCCTAAGCAGAGTTGAACTAGTTATGGCCCGTGTGTAGGAAGCACAGTTCTTTTGTTATGAGCAAGCTCACTGTTCTGGCCCTATAGGAAACACAGTAGAGTAGAAGAGTGCTCTTTTCTCTAAAGCAGAGTGTGTTTCTTGTAAGGCAAGCTAGCGTTTGTTTCCCAGTCCTAAATGGAGTTGAATCACATGCAGTATCTGGTCCTACGAGCAAGAGTTGTTTTCTGGTAAGGAAAGTCACTATTGCACTCCCATTGCCATACACAGTGCAAATAGCACATGTGTCTGTTCCCAGCAAGTACAGTGTATCAGACTGAAGATGAGCTACTGTTCTTGTCAGTTTCCTAAGCAGAGTTGAACTAGATAAGGCCCGTGTGGGTAGGAAGCACAGTTCTTTTTTTCTGAGCAAGCTCACTGTTCTGGTCATATAGGAAACACAGTAGAGTAGAAGAGTGCTCTTTTCTCAAAAGCAGAGTGTGTTTCTTGTAAAGCGTGCTAGAGTTTGTTTCCCAGTCCTAAATGGAGTTGAATCACATGCAGTTTCTGGTCCTACGAGCAAGAGTTGTTTTCTGGTAAGAAGAGTCACTATTGCACTACCATTGCCATACACAGGACAAATAGCACTGGCGTATGTTCCCAGCAAGTACAGTGTATTGGACTGAAGAGGATCTACTGTTCTTGTCAGGTTCCTAAGCAGACTTGAACTAGATATGGCCGTGTGTGTAGGAAGCACAGTTCTTTTGTTATGAACAAGCTCACTGTTCGGAACACATAGGAAACACAGTAGAGTAGAAGAGTGCTCTTTTCTCAAAAGCAGAGTGTGTTTCTTGTAAGGCGAGCTAGCGTTTGTTTCCTAGTCCTAAATGGAGTTGAGTCACATGCAGTTTTTTGTCCTACGAGCAAGCGTTGTTTTCTGGTAAGACGAGTCAATATTGTGCTCCAATTGCCATACACAGTGCAAATAGCACTCGCGTCTGTTCCCCGCAAGTACAGTGTATTGTTCTGAAGAGGAGCTACTGTTCTTGTCAGTTTCCTAAGCAGAGTTGAACTAGATATGGCCCGTGTGTGTAGGAAGCACAGTTCTTTTGTTCTGAACAAGCTAACTGTTCGGACCCCGTAGGAAACACAGTAGAGTAGAAGAGTGCTCTTTTCTCAAAAGCAGAGTGTGTTTCATGTAAGGCGAGCTAGCGTTTGTTTCCCAGTCCTAAATGGAATTGAATCACATGCAGTTTCTGGTCCTACAAGCAAGAGTTGTTTTCTGGTAAGGAAAGAAACTATTGCGCTCCCATTGCCATACACAGTGCAAATAGTACTCGCGTCTGTTCCCAGCAAGTACAGTGTATCGGACTGAAGAGGAGCTACTGTTCTTGTCAGTTTCCTAAGCAGAGTTGAACTAGTTATGGCCCGTGTGTAGGAAGCACAGTTCTTTTGTTCTGAGCAAGCTCACTGTTCTGGCCCTATAGGAAACACAGTAGAGTAGAAGAGTGCTCTTTTCTCTAAAGCAGAGTGTGTTTCTTGTAAGGCGAGCTAGCATTTGTTTCCCAGTCCTAAATGGAGTTGAATCACATGCAGTTTCTGGTCCTACGAGCAAGAGTTGTTTTCTGGTAAGGAAAGTCACTGTTGCACTGCTATTGCCATACACAGGACAAATAGCACTGGCGTCTGTTCCCAGCAAGTACAGATTATTGGACTGAAGAGGATCTACTGTTCTTGTCAGGTTCCTAAGCAGAATTGAACTAGATATGTCCGTGTTTGTAGGAAGCACAGTTCTTTTGTTCTGAGCAAGCTCACTGTTCGGACACCATAGGAAACACAGTAGAGTAGAAGAGAGCTCTTTTCTCAAAAGCAGAGTGTGTTTCGTGTAAGGTGAGCTAGCATTTGTTTCCCAGTCCTAAATGTAGTTGAATCACATGCAGTTTCTGGTCCTAAGAGCAAGAGTTGTTTTCTGGTAAAGAAAGTCACTATTCCGCTCCCCTTGCCATACACAGTGCAAATATCTCTCACGTCTGTTCCCAGCAAGTACAGTGTATTGGACTGAAGAGGAGCTACTGTTTTTGTCAATTTCCTAAGCAGAGTTGAATTAGATATGGCCGTGTGTGTAGGAAGCACAGTTTTTTTGTTCTGAGCAAGCTCACTGTTCGGACCCCATAGGAAACACAGTAGAGTAGAAGAGTGATCTTTTCTCTAAAGCAGAGTGTGTTTCTTGTAAGGCAAGCTAGCGTTTGTTTCCCAGTCCTAAATGGAGTTGAATCACATGCAGTATCTGGTCCTACGAGCAAGAGTTGTTTTCTGGTAAGGAAAGTCACTATTGCGCTCCCATTGCCATACACAGTGCAAAAAGCACATGCGTCTGTTCCCAGCAAGTACAGTGTATCAGACTGAATAGGTGCTACTGTTTTTGTCAGTTTCCTAAGCAGAGTTTAACTAGATAAGGCCCGTGTGGGTAGGAAGCACAGTTCTTTTGTTCTGAGCAAGCTCACTGTTCTGGCCCTATAGGAAACACAGTAGAGTAGAAGAGTGCTCTTTTGTCTAAAGCAGAGTGTGTTTCTTGTAAGGCGAGCTAGCGTTTGTTTCCCAGTCCTAAATGGAGTTGAATCACATCCAGTTTCTGGTCCTACGAGCAAGAGTTTTTTTCTGGTAAGGAAAGTCACTATTGTGCTGCCATTGCCATACACAGGACAAATAGCACTGGCGTCTGTTCCCAGCAAGTACAGTGTATTGGACTGAAGAGGATCTACTATTCTTGTCAGGTTCCTAAGCAGACTTGAACTAGATATGGCCGTGTGTGTAGGAAGCACAGTTCTTTTGTTATGAGCAAGCTCACTGTTCGGAACACATATGAAACACAGTAGAGTAGAAGAGTGCTCTTTTCTCAAAAGCAGAGTGTGTTTCTTGTAAGGTGAGCTAGCGTTTGTTTCCCAGTCCTAAATGGAGTTGAGTCACATGCAATTTTTTGTCCTACGAGCAAGCGTTGTTTTCTGGTAAGACGAGTCAATATTGTGCTCCAATTGCCATACACAGTGCAAATAGTACTCGCGTCTGTTCCCCGCAAGTACAGTGTATTGGACTGAAGAGGAGCTAGTGTTCTTGTCAGTTTCCTAAGCAGAGTTGAACTAGATATGGCCCGTGTGTGTAGGAAACACAGTTCTTTTGTTCTGAGCAAGCTCACTGTTCGGACCCCATAGGAAACACAGTAGAGTAGAAGAGTGCTCTTTTCTCAAAAGCAGAGTGTGTTTCATGTAAGGCGAGCTAGCATTTGTTTCCCAGTCCTAAATGGAGTTGAATCACATGCAGTTTCTGGTCCTAAGAGCAAGAGTTGTTTTCTGGTAAAGAAAGTCACTATTCCGCTCCCCTTGCCATTCACAGTGCAAATATCTGTCACGTCTGTTCCCAGCAAGTACAGTGTATTGGACTGAAGAGGAGCTACTGTTTTTGTCAGATTCCTAAGCAGAGTTGAACTAGTTATGGCCCGTGTGTAGGAAGCACAGTTCTTTTGTTCTGAGCAAGCTCACTGTTCTGGCCCTATAGGAAACACAGTAGAGTAGAAGAGTGCTCTTTTCTCTAAAGCAGAGTGTGTTTCTTGTAAGGCAAGCTAGCGTTTGTTTCCCAGTCCTAAATGGAATTGAATCACATGAAGTATCTGGTCCTACGAGCAAGAGTTGTTTTCTGGTAAGGAAAGTCACTATTGCGCTCCCATTGCCATACACAGTGCAAATAGCACATGCGTCTGTTCCCAGCAAGTACAGTGTATCAGACTGAAGAGCAGCTACTGTTCTTGTCAGTTTCCTAAGCAGAGTTTAACTAGATAAGGCCCGTGTGGGTAGGAAGCACAGTTCTTTTTTTCTGAGCAAGCTCACTGTTCTGGCCATATAGGAAACACAGTAGAATAGAAGAGTGCTCTTTTCTCTAAAGCAGAGTGTGTTTTTGTAAGGCGAGCTAGCATTTGTTTCCCAGTCCTAAATAGAGTTGAATCACATGCAGTTTCTGGTCCTACGAGCAAGAGTTGTTTTCTGGTAAGAAGAGTCACTATTGCGCTACCATTGCCATACACAGGACAAATAGCACTGGCGTCTGTTCCCAGCAAGTACAGTGTATTGGACTGAAGAGGATCTACTGTTCTTTTCAGGTTCCTAAGCAGACTTGAACTAGATATGGCCGTGTGTGTAGGAAGCACAGTTCTTTTGTTATGAACAAGCTCACTGTTCGGAACACACAGGAAACACAGTAGAGTAGAAAAGTGCTCTTTTCTCAAAAGCAGAGTGTGTTTCTTATAAGGCGAGCTAGCGTTTGTTTCCCAGTCCTAAATGGAGTTGAGTCACATGCAGTTTTTTGTCCTACAAGCAAGCGTTGTTTTCTGGTAAGACGAGTCAATATTGTGCTCCAATTGCCATACACAGTGCAAATAGCACTCGCGTCTGTTCCCCGCAAGTACAGTGTATTGGACTGAAGAGAGGCTACTGTTCTTGTCAGTTTCCTAAGCAGAGTTGAACTAGATATGGCCCGTGTGTAGGAAGCACAGTTCTTTTGTTCTGAGCAAGCTAACTGTTCGGACACCGTAGGAAACACAGTAGAGTAGAAGAGTGCTCTTTTCTCAAAAGCAGAGTGTATTTCATGTAAGGCGAGCTAGCATTGGTTTCCCAGTCCTAAATGGAATTGAATCACATGCAGTTTCTGGTCCTACGAGCAAGAGTTGTTTTCTGGTAAGGAAAGTCACTATTGCGCTCCCATTGCCATACACAGTGCAAAAAGTACTCGCGTCTGTTCCCAGCAAGTACAGTGTATTGGACTGAAGGGGTGCTACTGTTCTTGTCAGTTTCCTAAGCAGAGTTGAACTAGTTACGGCACGTGTGTAGGAAGCACAGTTCTTTTGTTCTGAGCAAGCTCACTGTTCTGGCCCTATAGGAAACACAGTAGAGTAGAAGAGTGCTCTTTTCTCTAAAGCAGAGTGTGTTTCTTGTAAGGCGAGCTAGCGTTTGTTTCCCAGTCCTAAATGGAGTTGAATCACATCCAGTTTCTGGTCCTACGAGCAGGAGTTGTTTTCTGGTAAGGAAAGTCACTATTGCGCTGCCATTGCCATACACAGGACAAATAGCACTGGCGTCTGTTCCCAGCAAGTACAGTGTATTGGACTGCAGAGGATCTACTATTCTTGTCAGGTTCCTAAGCAGACTTGAACTAGATATGGCCGTGTGTGTAGGAAGCACAGTTCTTTTGTTATGAGCAAGCTCACTGTTCGGAACACATATGAAACACAGTAGAGTAGAACAGTGCTCTTTTCTCAAAAGCAGAGTGTGTTTCTTGTAAGGCAAGCTAGCGTTTGTTTCCCCGTCCTAAATGGAGTTGAGTCACATGCAATTTTTTGTCCTACGAGCAAGCGTTGTTTTCTGGTAAGACGAGTCAATATTGTGCTCCAATTGCCATACACAGTGCAAATAGTACTCGCGTCTGTTCCCCGCAAGTACAGTGTATTGGACTGAAGAGGAGCTACTGTTCTTGTCAGTTTCCTAAGCAGAGTTGAACTAGATATGGCCCGTGTGTGTAGGAAGCACAGTCTTTTGTTCTGAGCAAGCTCACTGTTCGGACCCCGTAGGAAACACAGTAGAGTAGAAGAGTGCTCTTTTCTCAAAAGCAGAGTGTGTTTCATGTAAGGCGAGCTAGCATTTGTTTCCCAGTCCTAAATGGAATTGAATCACATGCAGTTTCTGGTCCTACGAGCAAGAGTTGTTTTCTGGTAAGGAAAGTCACTATTGCGCTCCCATTGCCATACACAGTGCAAATAGTACTCGCGTCTGTTCCCAGCAAGTACAGTGTATCGGACTGAAGAGGAGCTACTGTTCTTGTCAGTTTCCTAAGCAGAGTTGAACTAGTTATGGCCCGTGTGTAGGAAGCACAGTTCTTTTGTTATGAGCAAGCTCACTGTTCGGAACACATATGAAACACAGTAGAGTAGAAGAGTGCTCTTTTCTCAAAAGCAGAGTGTGTTTCTTGTAAGGCGAGCTTGCGTTTGTTTCCCAGTCCTAAATGGAGTTGAGTAACATGCAATTTTTTGTCCTACGAGCAAGCGTTGTTTTCTGGTAAGACGAGTCAATGTTGTGCTCCAATTGCCATACACAGTGCAAATAGTACTCGCGTCTGTTCCCGGCAAGTACAGTGTATTGGACTGAAGAGGAGCTACTGTTCTTGTCAGTTTCCTAAGCAGAGTTGAACTAGATATGGCCCGTGTGTGTAGGAAGCACAGTTTTTTTGTTCTGAGCAAGCTCACTGTTCGGACCCCATAGGAAACACAGTAGAGTAGAAGAGTGCTCTTTTCTCAAAAGCAGAGTGTGTTTCATGTAAGGCGAGCTAGCATTTGTTTCCCAGTCCTAAATGGAGTTGAATCACATGCAGGTTCTGGTCCTAAGAGCAAGAGTTGTTTTCTGGTAAAGAAAGTCACTATTCCGCTCCCCTTGCCATTCACAGTGCAAATATCTCTCACGTCTGTTCCCAGCAAGTACAGTGTATTGGACTGAAGAGGAGCTACTGTTTTTGTCAGTTTCCTAAGCAGAGTTGAACTAGTTATGGCCCGTGTGTAGGAAGCACAGTTCTTTTGTTCTGAGCAAGCTCACTGTTCTGGCCCTATAGGAAACACAGTAGAGTAGAAGAGTGCTCTTTTCTCTAAAGCAGAGTGTGTTTCTTGTAAGGCAAGCTAGCGTTTGTTTCCCAGTCCTAAATGGAGTTGAATCACATGCAGTATCTGGTCCTACGAGCAAGAGTTGTTTTCTGGTAAGGAAAGTCACTATTGCACTCCCATTGCCATACACAGTGCAAATAGCACATGTGTCTGTTCCCAGCAAGTACAGTGTATCAGACTGAAGATGAGCTACTGTTCTTGTCAGTTTCCTAAGCAGAGTTGAACTAGATAAGGCCCGTGTGGGTAGGAAGCACAGTTCTTTTTTTCTGAGCAAGCTCACTGTTCTGGCCATATAGGAAACACAGTAGAGTAGAAGAGTGCTCTTTTCTCAAAAGCAGAGTGTGTTTCTTGTAAAGCGTGCTAGAGTTTGTTTCCCAGTCCTAAATGGAGTTGAATCACATGCAGTTTCTGGTCCTACGAGCAAGAGTTGTTTTCTGGTAAGAAGAGTCACTATTGCACTACCATTGCCATACACAGGACAAATAGCACTGGCGTCTGTTCCCAGCAAGTACAGTGTATTGGACTGAAGAGGATCTACTGTTCTTGTCAGGTTCCTAAGCAGACTTGAACTAGATATGGCCGTGTGTGTAGGAAGCACAGTTCTTTTGTTATGAGGAAGCTCACTGTTCGGAACACATAGGAAACACAGTAGAGTAGAAGAGTGCTCTTTTCTCAAAAGCAGAGTGTGTTTCTTGTAAGGCGAGCTAGCGTTTGTTTCCTAGTCCTAAGTGGAGTTGAGTCACATGCAGTTTTTTGTCCTACGAGCAAGCGTTGTTTTCTGGTAAGACGAGTCAATATTGTGCTCCAATTGCCATACACAGTGCAAATAGCACTCGCGTCTGTTCCCCGCAAGTACAGTGTATTGTTCTGAAGAGGAGCTACTGTTCTTGTCAGTTTCCTAAGCAGAGTTGAACTAGATATGGCCCGTGTGTGTAGGAAGCACAGTTCTTTTGTTCTGAACAAGCTAACTGTTCGGACCCCGTAGGAAACACAGTAGAGTAGAAGAGTGCTCTTTTCTCAAAAGCAGAGTGTGTTTCATGTAAGGCGAGCTAGCGTTTGTTTCCCAGTCCTAAATGGAATTGAATCACATGCAGTTTCTTGTCCTACAAGCAAGAGTTGTTTTCTGGTAAGGAAAGTCACTATTGCGCTCCCATTGCCATACACAGTGCAAATAGTACTCGCGTCTGTTCCCAGCAAGTACAGTGTATCGGACTGAAGAGGAGCTACTGTTCTTGTCAGTTTCCTAAGCAGAGTTGAACTAGATATGGCCCGTGTGTGTAGGAAGCACAGTTCTTTTGTTCTGAACAAGCTAACTGTTCGGACCCCGTAGGAAACACAGTAGAGTAGAAGAGTGCTCTTTTCTCAAAAGCAGAGTGTGTTTCATGTAAGGCGAGCTAGCGTTTGTTTCCCAGTCCTAAATGGAATTGAATCACATGCAGTTTCTTGTCCTACAAGCAAGAGTTGTTTTCTGGTAAGGAAAGTCACTATTGCGCTCCCATTGCCATACACAGTGCAAATAGTACTCGCGTCTGTTCCCAGCAAGTACAGTGTATCGGACTGAAGAGGAGCTACTGTTCTTGTCAGTTTCCTAAGCAGAGTTGAACTAGATATGGCCCGTGTGTGTAGGAAGCACAGTTCTTTTGTTCTGAGCAAGCTCACTGTTCTGGCCCTATAGGAAACACAGTAGAGTAGAAGAGTGCTCTTTTCTCTAAAGCAGAGTGTGTTTCTTGTAAGGCGAGCTAGCGTTTGTTTCCCAGTCCTAAATGGAGTTGAATCACATGCAGTTTCTGGTCCTACGAGCAAGAGTTGTTTTCTGGTAAGGAAAGTCACTGTTGCACTGCTATTGCCATACACAGGACAAATAGCACTGGCGTCTGTTCCCAGCAAGTACAGTGTATTGGACTGAAGAGGATCTACTGTTCTTGTCAGGTTCCTAAGCAGAATTGAACTAGATATGTCCGTGTTTGTAGGAAGCACAGTTCTTTTGTTCTGAGCAAGCTCACTGTTCGGACACCATAGGAAACACAGTAGAGTAGAAGAGAGCTCTTTTCTCAAAAGCAGAGTGTGTTTCGTGTAAGGTGAGCTAGCATTTGTTTCCCAGTCCTAAATGTAGTTGAATCACATGCAGTTTCTGGTCCTAAGAGCAAGAGTTGTTTTCTAGTAAAGAAAGTCACTATTCCGCTCCCCTTGCCATACACAGTGCAAATATCTCTCACGTCTGTTCCCAGCAAGTACAGTGTATTGGACTGAAGAGGAGCTACTGTTTTTGTCAATTTCCTAAGCAGAGTTGAATTAGATATGGCCGTGTGTGTAGGAAGCACAGTTTTTTTGTTCTGAGCAAGCTCACTGTTCGAACCCCATAGGAAACACAGTAGAGTAGAAGAGTGATCTTTTCTCTAAAGCAGAGTGTGTTTCTTGTAAGGCAAGCTAGCGTTTGTTTCCCAGTCCTAAATGGAGTTGAATCACATGCAGTATCTGGTCCTACGAGCAAGAGTTGTTTTCTGGTAAGGAAAGTCACTATTGCGCTCCCATTGCCATACACAGTGCAAAAAGCACATGCGTCTGTTCCCAGCAAGTACAGTGTATCAGACTGAATAGGTGCTACTGTTTTTGTCAGTTTCCTAAGCAGAGTTTAACTAGATAAGGCCCGTGTGGGTAGGAAGCACAGTTCTTTTTTTCTGAGCAAGCTCACTGTTCTGGCCCTATAGGAAACACAGTAGAGTAGAAGAGTGCTCTTTTGTCTAAAGCAGAGTGTGTTTCTTGTAAGGCGAGCTAGCGTTTGTTTCCCAGTCCTAAATGGAGTTGAATCACATCCAGTTTCTGGTCCTACGAGCAAGAGTTGTTTTCTGGTAAGGAAAGTCACTATTGTGCTGCCATTGCCATACACAGGACAAATAGCACTGGCGTCTGTTCCCAGCAAGTACAGTGTATTGGACTGAAGAGGATCTACTATTCTTGTCAGGTTCCTAAGCAGACTTGAACTAGATATGGCCGTGTGTGTAGGAAGCACAGTTCTTTTGTTATGAGCAAGCTCACTGTTCGGAACACATATGAAACACAGTAGAGTAGAAGAGTGCTCTTTTCTCAAAAGCAGAGTGTGTTTCTTGTAAGGCGAGCTAGCGTTTGTTTCCCAGTCCTAAATGGAGTTGAGTCACATGCAATTTTTTGTCCTACGAGCAAGCGTTGTTTTCTGGTAAGACGAGTCAATATTGTGCTCCAATTGCCATACACAGTGCAAATAGTACTCGCGTCTGTTTCCCGCAAGTACAGTGTATTGGACTGAAGAGGAGCTAGTGTTCTTGTCAGTTTCCTAAGCAGAGTTGAACTAGATATGGCCCGTGTGTGTAGGAAACACAGTTCTTTTGTTCTGAGCAAGCTCACTGTTCGGACCCCATAGAAAACACAGTAGAGTAGAAGAGTGCTCTTTTCTCAAAAGCAGAGTGTGTTTCATGTAAGGCGAGCTAGCATTTGTTTCCCAGTCCTAAATGGAGTTGAATCACATGCAGTTTCTGGTCCTAAGAGCAAGAGTTGTTTTCTGGTAAAGAAAGTCACTATTCCGCTCCCCTTGCCATTCACAGTGCAAATATCTGTCACGTCTGTTCCCAGCAAGTACAGTGTATTGGACTGAAGAGGAGCTACTGTTCTTGTCAGATTCCTAAGCAGAGTTGAACTAGTTATGGCCCGTGTGTAGGAAGCACAGTTCTTTTGTTCTGAGCAAGCTCACTGTTCTGGCCCTATAGGAAACACAGTAGAGTAGAAGAGTGCTCTTTTCTCTAAAGCAGAGTGTGTTTCTTGTAAGGCAAGCTAGCGTTTGTTTCCCAGTCCTAAATGGAATTGAATCACATGAAGTATCTGGTCCTACGAGCAAGAGTTGTTTTCTGGTAAGGAAAGTCACTATTGCGCTCCCATTGCCATACACAGTGCAAATAGCACATGCGTCTGTTCCCAGCAAGTACAGTGTATCAGACTGAAGAGCAGCTACTGTTCTTGTCAGTTTCCTAAGCAGAGTTTAACTAGATAAGGCCCGTGTGGGTAGGAAGCACAGTTCTTTTTTTCTGAGCAAGCTCACTGTTCTGGCCATATAGGAAACACAGTAGAATAGAAGAGTGCTCTTTTCTCTAAAGCAGAGTGTGTTTTTGTAAGGCGAGCTAGCATTTGTTTCCCAGTCCTAAATAGAGTTGAATCACATGCAGTTTCTGGTCCTACGAGCAAGAGTTGTTTTCTGGTAAGAAGAGTCACTATTGCGCTACCATTGCCATACACAGGACAAATAGCACTGGCGTCTGTTCCCAGCAAGTACAGTGTATTGGACTGAAGAGGATCTACTGTTCTTTTCAGGTTCCTAAGCAGACTTGAACTAGATATGGCCGTGTGTGTAGGAAGCACAGTTCTTTTGTTATGAACAAGCTCACTGTTCGGAACACACAGGAAACACAGTAGAGTAGAAAAGTGCTCTTTTCTCAAAAGCAGAGTGTGTTTCTTATAAGGCGAGCTAGCGTTTGTTTCCCAGTCCTAAATGGAGTTGAGTCACATGCAGTTTTTTGTCCTACAAGCAAGTGTTGTTTTCTGGTAAGACGAGTCAATATTGTGCTCCAATTGCCATACACAGTGCAAATAGCACTCGCGTCTGTTCCCCGCAAGTACAGTGTATTGGACTGAAGAGGAGCTACTGTTCTTGTCAGTTTCCTAAGCAGAGTTGAACTAGATATGGCCCGTGTGTAGGAAGCACAGTTCTTTTGTTCTGAGCAAGCTAACTGTTCGGACCCCGTAGGAAACACAGTAGAGTAGAAGAGTGCTCTTTTCTCAAAAGCAGAGTGTATTTCATGTAAGGCGAGCTAGCATTGGTTTCCCAGTCCTAAATGGAATTGAATCACATGCAGTTTCTGGTCCTACGAGCAAGAGTTGTTTTCTGGTAAGGAAAGTCACTATTGCGCTCCCATTGCCATACACAGTGCAAAAAGTACTCGCGTCTGTTCCCAGCAAGTACAGTGTATCGGACTGAAGAGGAGCTACCGTTCTTGCCAGTTTCCTAAGCAGAGTTGAACTAGATATGGCCCGTGTGTAGGAAGCACAGTTTTTTGTTCTGAGCAAGCTCACTGTTCGGACACCATAGGAAACACAGTAGAGTAGAAGAGTGCTCTTTTCTCAAAAGCAGAGTATGTTTCTTGTAAGGCGAGCTAGCATTTGCTTCCCAGTCCTAAATGGTGTGGAATCACATGCAGTTTCTGGTCCTACGAGCAAGAGTTGTTTTCTGGTAAGGAAAGTCACTATTGCGCTCCTATTGCCATACACAGTGCAAATAGCAGTCGCGTCTGTTCCCAGAAAGTACAGTGTATCGGACTGAAGAGGAGCTACTGTTCTTGTCAGTTTCCTAAGCAGAGTTGAACTAGTTATGGCCAGTGTGTAGGAAGCACAGTTCTTTTGTTCTGAGCAAGCTCACTGTTCTGGCCCTAGAGGAAACACAGTAGAGTAGATGAGTGCTCTTTTCTCTAAAGCAGAGTGTGTTTCTTGTAAGGTGAGCTAGCATTTGTTTCCCAGTCCTAAATGGAGTTGAATCACATGCAGTTTCTGGTCCTACGAGCAAGAGTTGTTTTATGGTAAGAATAGTCACTGTTGCGTTGCCATTGCCATACACAGGACAAATAGCACTGGCGTCTGTTCCCAGCAATTAAAGTGTATTGGATAGAAGAGGATCTACTGTTCTTGTCAGGTACCTAATCAGACTTGATATAGATATGGCCGTGTGTAGAAAGCACAGTTTTTTTGTTCTGAGCAAGGTCACTGTTCGGAACACATAGGAAACACAGTAAAGTAGAAGAGTGCTCTTTTCTCAAAAGTAGAGTGTTTTTCATGTAAGGCGAGCTAACATTTGTTTCCCAGTCCTAAATGGAGTTGAATCACATGCAGTTTCTGGTCCTACGAGCAAGAGTTGTTTTCTGGTAAGGAAAGTCACTATTGCGCTCCCATTGCCATACACAGTGCAAATAGCACTCGCGTCTTTTCCCAGCAATTACAGTGTATCAGACTGAAGAGGAGCTACTTTTCTTGTCAGTTTCCTAAGCAGAGTTGAACTAGATATGGTCCGTGTGTAGGAAGCACAGTTTTTTGTTGTGAGCAAGCTCACTGTTTGGACACCATAGGAAACACAGTAGAGTAGAAGAGTGTTCTTTTCTCTAAAGCAGATTGTGTTTCTTGTAAGGCGAGCTAGCATTGGTTTCCCAGTCCTAAATGGAGTTGAATCGCATACAGGTTCTGGTCCTACGAGCAAGAGTTGTTTTCTGGTAAGGAAAGTCACTATTGCGCTCCCATTGACATACACAGTGCAAATAGCACTCCAGTCTGCTCCCAGCAAGTACAGTGTATTGGACTGAAGAGGAGCTATTGTTCTTCTCAGTTTCCTAAGCAGAGTTGAACTAGATATGGCCCGTGTGTGTAGAAGCACAGTTCTTTTGTTCTGAGCAAGCTCACTGTTCTGGCCCTATAGGAAACACAGTAGAGTAGAAGAGTGCTCTTTTCTCTAAAGCAGAGTGTGTTTCTTGCAAGGCGAGCTAGCGTTTGTTTCCCAGTCCTAAATGGAGTTGAATCACATGCAGTTTCTGGTCCTATGAGCAAGAGTTGTTTTATGGTAAGAAGAGTCACTATTGCGCTGCCATTGCCATACACAGTGCAAATAGCACTCGCGTCTGTTCCCCCCAAGTACAGTGTATTGGACTGAAGAGGATCTACTGTTCTTGTCAGTTTCCTAAGCAGAGTTGTACTAGATATGGCCCGTGTGTGTAGGAAGCACAGTTCTTTTGTTCTGAGCAAGCTCACTGTTCGGACCCCATAGAAAGCACAGTAGAGTACAAGAGTGCTCTTTTCTCTAAAGCAGAGTGTGTTTCTTGTAAGGCGAGCTAGCGTTTGTTTCCCAGTCCTAAATGGTATGGAATCACATGCAGTTTCTGGTCCTATGAGCAAGAGTTGGTTTCTGGTAAGGAAATCACTATTGCGCTCCCATTGCCATACACAGTGCAAATAGCCCATGTGTCTGTTCCCAGCAAGTACAGTGTATCGGACTGAAAAGGAGCTACTGTTCTTGTCAGTTTCCTAAGCAGAATTGAACTAGATATGGCCCGTGTGTTTAGGAGGCACAGTTCTTATGTTCTGAGCAAGCTCACTGTTCTGGCCCTATAGGAAACACAGTAGAGTAGAAGAGTGCTCTTTTCTCTAAAGCAGAGTGTGTTTCTTGTAAGGCGAGCTAGCGTTTGTTTCCCAGTCCTAAATGGAGTTGAGTCACATGCAGTTTATGACCTAAGAGGAAGAGTTGTTTTCTGGTAAGACGAGTCACTATTGTGCTCCAATTGCCATACACAGTGCAAGTAGCACTCGCGTCTCTTCCCCGCAAGTACAGTGTATTGGACTGAAGAGGATCTACTGTTCTTGTCAGTTTCCTAAGCAGAGTTGAACTAGATATGGCCCGTGTGTGTAGGAAGCACAGTTCTTTTGTTCTGAGCAAGCTCACTGTTCGGACCCCATAGGAAACACAGTAGAGTAGAAGAGTGCTCTTTTCTCAAAAGCAGAGTGTGTTTCATGTAAGGCGAGCTAGCATTTGTTTCCCAGTCCTAAATGGAATTGAATCACATGCAGTTTCTGGTCCTACGAGCAAGAGTTGTTTTATGGTAAAGAAAGTCACTATTGCGCTGCCATTGACATACACAGGACAAATAGCACTGGCGTCTGTTCCCAGCAAGTACAGTGTATTGGACTGAAGAGGATCTACTGTTCTTGTCAGGTTCCTAAGCAGAATTGAACTAGATATGGCCGTGTGTGTAGGAAGCACAGTTCTTTTGTTCTGAGCAAGCTCACTGTTCGGAACACATAGGAAACACAGTAGAGTAGAAGAGTGCTCTTTTCTCAAAAGCAGAGTTTTTTTCTTGTAAGGCGAGCTAGTGTTTGTTTCCCAGTCCTAAATGGAGTTGAGTCACATGCAGTTTTTTGTCCTACGAGCAAGAATTGTTTTCTGGTAAGACGAGTCACTATTGTGCTCCAATTACCATACACAGAGCAAAGAGAACTCGCGTCTGTTCCCCGCAAGTACAGTGTATTGGAGTGAAGAGGATCTACTGTTCTTGTCAGTTTCCTAAGCAGAGTTAAACTAGATATGGCCCGTGTGTGTAGGAAGCACAGTTCTTTTGTTCTGAACAAGCTCACTGGTCGGACACCATAGGAAGCACAGTAGAGTAGAAGAGTGCTCTTTTCTCAAAAGCAGAGTGTGTTTCATGTATGGCGAGCTAGCATTTGTTTCCCAGTCCTAAATAGAGTTGAATCACATGCAGTTTCTGGTCCTACGAGCAAGAATTGTTTTCTGGTAAGGAAAGTCACTATTGCGCTCCCATTGCCATACACAGTGCAAATAGTACTCGCGTCTCTTCCCAGCAAGTACAGTGTATCGGACTGAAGAGGAGCTACTGTTCTTGTCAGTTTCCTAAGCAGAGTTGAATTAGTTATGGCCCGTGTGTAGGAAGCACAGTTCTTTTGTTCTGAGGAAGCTCACTGTTCTGGCCCTATAGGAAACAAAGTAGAGTAGAAGAGAGCTCTTTTCTCTAAAGCAGAGTGTGTTTCTTGTAAGGCGAGCTAGCGTTTGTTTCCCAGTCCTAAATGGAGTTGAATCACATGCAGTTTCTAGTCCTATGAGCAAGAGTTGTTTTATGGTAAGAAGAGTCACTATTGCGCTGCCATTGCCATACACAGGACAAATAGCACTGGCGTCTGTTCCCAGCAAGTACAGTGTATTGGACTGAAGAGGATCTACTGTTCTTGTCAGGTTCCTAATCATAATTGAACTAGATATGGCCGTGTGTGTAGGAAGCACAGTTCTTTTGTTCTGAGCAAGCTCACTCTTCTGGTCCTACAGGAAACACAGTAGAGTAGAAGAGTGCTCTTTTCTCAAAAGCAGAGTGTGTTTCTTGTAAGGCGAGCGAGAGTTTGTTTCCAAGTCCCAAATTGAGTTGAGTCACATGCAGTTTTTTGTCCTACGAGCAAGAGTTGTTTTCTGGTAAGACGAGTCACTAATGTGCTCCAATTGCCATACACAATGTAAATAGCACTCGCGTCTGTTCCCAGCAGGTACAGTGTATTGGACTGAAGAGGAGCTACTGTTATTGTCAGGTTCCTAAGCAGAGTTGAACTAGATATGGTCCGTGTGTGTAGGAAGCACAGTTGTTTTGTTCTGAGCAAGCTCACTGTTTGGACCCCATAGGAAACACAGTAGAGTAGAAGAGTGCTCTTTTCTCAAAAGCAGAGTGTGTTTCTTGTAAGGCGAGCTAGCGTTTGTTTCCCAGTCCTAAATGGAGTTGAATCCCATGCAGTTTCTGGTCCTACGAGCAAGAGTTGTTTTCTGGTAAGAAGAGTCACTATTGCGCTGCCATTGCCATACACAGGACAAATAGCACTGTTGACTGTTCCCAGCACTACAGTGTATTGGACTGAAGAGGATCTACTGTTCTTGTCAGGTTCCTAAGCAGAATTGAATTAGGTATGGCAGTGTGTGTAGGAAGCACGGTTTTTTTGTTCTGAGCAAGCTCACTGTTTGGACCTCATAGGAAACACAGTAGAGTCGAAGAGTGCTCTTTTCTCAAAAGCAGAGTGTGTTTCTTGTAGGGCAGCTAGCGTTTGTTTCCCAGTCCTAAATGGTATGGAATCACATGCAGTTTCTGGTCCTATGAGCAAGAGTTGGTTTCTGGTAAGGAAATCACTATTGCGCTCCCATTGCCATACACAGTGCAAATAGCCCATGTGTCTGTTCCCAGCAAGTACAGTGTATCGGACTGAAAAGGAGCTACTGTTCTTGTCAGTTTCCTAAGCAGAATTGAACTAGATATGGCCCGTGTGTTTAGGAGGCACAGTTCTTATGTTCTGAGCAAGCTCACTGTTCTGGCCCTATAGGAAACACAGTAGAGTAGAAGAGTGCTCTTTTCTCTAAAGCAGAGTGTGTTTCTTGTAAGGCGAGCTAGCGTTTGTTTCCCAGTCCTAAATGGAGTTGAGTCACATGCAGTTTATGACCTAAGAGGAAGAGTTGTTTTCTGGTAAGACGAGTCACTATTGTGCTCCAATTGCCATACACAGTGCAAGTAGCACTCGCGTCTCTTCCCCGCAAGTACAGTGTATTGGACTGAAGAGGATCTACTGTTCTTGTCAGTTTCCTAAGCAGAGTTGAACTAGATATGGCCCGTGTGTGTAGGAAGCACAGTTCTTTTGTTCTGAGCAAGCTCACTGTTCGGACCCCATAGGAAACACAGTAGAGTAGAAGAGTGCTCTTTTCTCAAAAGCAGAGTGTGTTTCATGTAAGGCGAGCTAGCATTTGTTTCCCAGTCCTAAATGGAATTGAATCACATGCAGTTTCTGGTCCTACGAGCAAGAGTTGTTTTATGGTAAAGAAAGTCACTATTGCGCTGCCATTGACATACACAGGACAAATAGCACTGGCGTCTGTTCCCAGCAAGTACAGTGTATTGGACTGAAGAGGATCTACTGTTCTTGTCAGGTTCCTAAGCAGAATTGAACTAGATATGGCCGTGTGTGTAGGAAGCACAGTTCTTTTGTTCTGAGCAAGCTCACTGTTCGGAACACATAGGAAACACAGTAGAGTAGAAGAGTGCTCTTTTCTCAAAAGCAGAGTTTTTTTCTTGTAAGGCGAGCTAGTGTTTGTTTCCCAGTCCTAAATGGAGTTGAGTCACATGCAGTTTTTTGTCCTACGAGCAAGAATTGTTTTCTGGTAAGACGAGTCACTATTGTGCTCCAATTACCATACACAGAGCAAAGAGAACTCGCGTCTGTTCCCCGCAAGTACAGTGTATTGGAGTGAAGAGGATCTACTGTTCTTGTCAGTTTCCTAAGCAGAGTTAAACTAGATATGGCCCGTGTGTGTAGGAAGCACAGTTCTTTTGTTCTGAACAAGCTCACTGGTCGGACACCATAGGAAGCACAGTAGAGTAGAAGAGTGCTCTTTTCTCAAAAGCAGAGTGTGTTTCATGTATGGCGAGCTAGCATTTGTTTCCCAGTCCTAAATAGAGTTGAATCACATGCAGTTTCTGGTCCTACGAGCAAGAATTGTTTTCTGGTAAGGAAAGTCACTATTGCGCTCCCATTGCCATACACAGTGCAAATAGTACTCGCGTCTCTTCCCAGCAAGTACAGTGTATCGGACTGAAGAGGAGCTACTGTTCTTGTCAGTTTCCTAAGCAGAGTTGAATTAGTTATGGCCCGTGTGTAGGAAGCACAGTTCTTTTGTTCTGAGGAAGCTCACTGTTCTGGCCCTATAGGAAACAAAGTAGAGTAGAAGAGAGCTCTTTTCTCTAAAGCAGAGTGTGTTTCTTGTAAGGCGAGCTAGCGTTTGTTTCCCAGTCCTAAATGGAGTTGAATCACATGCAGTTTCTAGTCCTATGAGCAAGAGTTGTTTTATGGTAAGAAGAGTCACTATTGCGCTGCCATTGCCATACACAGGACAAATAGCACTGGCGTCTGTTCCCAGCAAGTACAGTGTATTGGACTGAAGAGGATCTACTGTTCTTGTCAGGTTCCTAATCATAATTGAACTAGATATGGCCGTGTGTGTAGGAAGCACAGTTCTTTTGTTCTGAGCAAGCTCACTCTTCTGGTCCTACAGGAAACACAGTAGAGTAGAAGAGTGCTCTTTTCTCAAAAGCAGAGTGTGTTTCTTGTAAGGCGAGCGAGAGTTTGTTTCCAAGTCCCAAATTGAGTTGAGTCACATGCAGTTTTTTGTCCTACGAGCAAGAGTTGTTTTCTGGTAAGACGAGTCACTAATGTGCTCCAATTGCCATACACAATGTAAATAGCACTCGCGTCTGTTCCCAGCAGGTACAGTGTATTGGACTGAAGAGGAGCTACTGTTATTGTCAGGTTCCTAAGCAGAGTTGAACTAGATATGGTCCGTGTGTGTAGGAAGCACAGTTGTTTTGTTCTGAGCAAGCTCACTGTTTGGACCCCATAGGAAACACAGTAGAGTAGAAGAGTGCTCTTTTCTCAAAAGCAGAGTGTGTTTCTTGTAAGGCGAGCTAGCGTTTGTTTCCCAGTCCTAAATGGAGTTGAATCCCATGCAGTTTCTGGTCCTACGAGCAAGAGTTGTTTTCTGGTAAGAAGAGTCACTATTGCGCTGCCATTGCCATACACAGGACAAATAGCACTGTTGACTGTTCCCAGCACTACAGTGTATTGGACTGAAGAGGATCTACTGTTCTTGTCAGGTTCCTAAGCAGAATTGAATTAGGTATGGCAGTGTGTGTAGGAAGCACGGTTTTTTTGTTCTGAGCAAGCTCACTGTTTGGACCTCATAGGAAACACAGTAGAGTCGAAGAGTGCTCTTTTCTCAAAAGCAGAGTGTGTTTCTTGTAGGGCAGCTAGCGTTTGTTTCCCAGTCCTAAATGGTATGGAATCACATGCAGTTTCTGGTCCTATGAGCAAGAGTTGGTTTCTGGTAAGGAAATCACTATTGCGCTCCCATTGCCATACACAGTGCAAATAGCCCATGTGTCTGTTCCCAGCAAGTACAGTGTATCGGACTGAAAAGGAGCTACTGTTCTTGTCAGTTTCCTAAGCAGAATTGAACTAGATATGGCCCGTGTGTTTAGGAGGCACAGTTCTTATGTTCTGAGCAAGCTCACTGTTCTGGCCCTATAGGAAACACAGTAGAGTAGAAGAGTGCTCTTTTCTCTAAAGCAGAGTGTGTTTCTTGTAAGGCGAGCTAGCGTTTGTTTCCCAGTCCTAAATGGAGTTGAGTCACATGCAGTTTATGACCTAAGAGGAAGAGTTGTTTTCTGGTAAGACGAGTCACTATTGTGCTCCAATTGCCATACACAGTGCAAGTAGCACTCGCGTCTCTTCCCCGCAAGTACAGTGTATTGGACTGAAGAGGATCTACTGTTCTTGTCAGTTTCCTAAGCAGAGTTGAACTAGATATGGCCCGTGTGTGTAGGAAGCACAGTTCTTTTGTTCTGAGCAAGCTCACTGTTCGGACCCCATAGGAAACACAGTAGAGTAGAAGAGTGCTCTTTTCTCAAAAGCAGAGTGTGTTTCATGTAAGGCGAGCTAGCATTTGTTTCCCAGTCCTAAATGGAATTGAATCACATGCAGTTTCTGGTCCTACGAGCAAGAGTTGTTTTATGGTAAAGAAAGTCACTATTGCGCTGCCATTGACATACACAGGACAAATAGCACTGGCGTCTGTTCCCAGCAAGTACAGTGTATTGGACTGAAGAGGATCTACTGTTCTTGTCAGGTTCCTAAGCAGAATTGAACTAGATATGGCCGTGTGTGTAGGAAGCACAGTTCTTTTGTTCTGAGCAAGCTCACTGTTCGGAACACATAGGAAACACAGTAGAGTAGAAGAGTG
Source organism: Peromyscus eremicus (assembly GCF_949786415.1). Lineage (NCBI taxonomy): Eukaryota > Metazoa > Chordata > Mammalia > Rodentia > Cricetidae > Peromyscus > Peromyscus eremicus. Next base: position 359,464 of record NW_026734384.1, on the reverse strand, counting down.
CTCTTTTCTCAAAAGCAGAGTTTTTTTCTTGTAAGGCGAGCTAGTGTTTGTTTCCCAGTCCTAAATGGAGTTGAGTCACATGCAGTTTTTTGTCCTACGAGCAAGAATTGTTTTCTGGTAAGACGAGTCACTATTGTGCTCCAATTACCATACACAGAGCAAAGAGAACTCGCGTCTGTTCCCCGCAAGTACAGTGTATTGGAGTGAAGAGGATCTACTGTTCTTGTCAGTTTCCTAAGCAGAGTTAAACTAGATATGGCCCGTGTGTGTAGGAAGCACAGTTCTTTTGTTCTGAACAAGCTCACTGGTCGGACACCATAGGAAGCACAGTAGAGTAGAAGAGTGCTCTTTTCTCAAAAGCAGAGTGTGTTTCATGTATGGCGAGCTAGCATTTGTTTCCCAGTCCTAAATAGAGTTGAATCACATGCAGTTTCTGGTCCTACGAGCAAGAATTGTTTTCTGGTAAGGAAAGTCACTATTGCGCTCCCATTGCCATACACAGTGCAAATAGTACTCGCGTCTCTTCCCAGCAAGTACAGTGTATCGGACTGAAGAGGAGCTACTGTTCTTGTCAGTTTCCTAAGCAGAGTTGAATTAGTTATGGCCCGTGTGTAGGAAGCACAGTTCTTTTGTTCTGAGGAAGCTCACTGTTCTGGCCCTATAGGAAACAAAGTAGAGTAGAAGAGAGCTCTTTTCTCTAAAGCAGAGTGTGTTTCTTGTAAGGCGAGCTAGCGTTTGTTTCCCAGTCCTAAATGGAGTTGAATCACATGCAGTTTCTAGTCCTATGAGCAAGAGTTGTTTTATGGTAAGAAGAGTCACTATTGCGCTGCCATTGCCATACACAGGACAAATAGCACTGGCGTCTGTTCCCAGCAAGTACAGTGTATTGGACTGAAGAGGATCTACTGTTCTTGTCAGGTTCCTAATCATAATTGAACTAGATATGGCCGTGTGTGTAGGAAGCACAGTTCTTTTGTTCTGAGCAAGCTCACTCTTCTGGTCCTACAGGAAACACAGTAGAGTAGAAGAGTGCTCTTTTCTCAAAAGCAGAGTGTGTTTCTTGTAAGGCGAGCGAGAGTTTGTTTCCAAGTCCCAAATTGAGTTGAGTCACATGCAGTTTTTTGTCCTACGAGCAAGAGTTGTTTTCTGGTAAGACGAGTCACTAATGTGCTCCAATTGCCATACACAATGTAAATAGCACTCGCGTCTGTTCCCAGCAGGTACAGTGTATTGGACTGAAGAGGAGCTACTGTTATTGTCAGGTTCCTAAGCAGAGTTGAACTAGATATGGTCCGTGTGTGTAGGAAGCACAGTTGTTTTGTTCTGAGCAAGCTCACTGTTTGGACCCCATAGGAAACACAGTAGAGTAGAAGAGTGCTCTTTTCTCAAAAGCAGAGTGTGTTTCTTGTAAGGCGAGCTAGCGTTTGTTTCCCAGTCCTAAATGGAGTTGAATCCCATGCAGTTTCTGGTCCTACGAGCAAGAGTTGTTTTCTGGTAAGAAGAGTCACTATTGCGCTGCCATTGCCATACACAGGACAAATAGCACTGTTGACTGTTCCCAGCACTACAGTGTATTGGACTGAAGAGGATCTACTGTTCTTGTCAGGTTCCTAAGCAGAATTGAATTAGGTATGGCAGTGTGTGTAGGAAGCACGGTTTTTTTGTTCTGAGCAAGCTCACTGTTTGGACCTCATAGGAAACACAGTAGAGTCGAAGAGTGCTCTTTTCTCAAAAGCAGAGTGTGTTTCTTGTAGGGCAGCTAGCGTTTGTTTCCCAGTCCTAAATGGTATGGAATCACATGCAGTTTCTGGTCCTATGAGCAAGAGTTGGTTTCTGGTAAGGAAATCACTATTGCGCTCCCATTGCCATACACAGTTCAAATAGCCCATGTGTCTGTTCCCAGCAAGTACAGTGTATCGGACTGAAAAGGAGCTACTGTTCTTGTCAGTTTCCTAAGCAGAATTGAACTAGATATGGCCCGTGTGTTTAGGAGGCACAGTTCTTATGTTCTGAGCAAGCTCACTGTTCTGGCCCTATAGGAAACACAGTAGAGTAGAAGAGTGCTCTTTTCTCTAAGCAGAGTGTGTTTCTTGTAAGGCGAGCTAGCGTTTGTTTCCCAGTCCTAAATGGAGTTGAGTCACATGCAGTTTATGACCTAAGAGGAAGAGTTGTTTTCTGGTAAGACGAGTCACTATTGTGCTCCAATTGCCATACACAGTGCAAGTAGCACTCGCGTCTCTTCCCCGCAAGTACAGTGTATTGGACTGAAGAGGATCTACTGTTCTTGTCAGTTTCCTAAGCAGAGTTGAACTAGATATGGCCCGTGTGTGTAGGAAGCACAGTTCTTTTGTTCTGAGCAAGCTCACTGTTCGGACACCATAGGAAACACAGTAGAGTAGAAGAGTGCTCTTTTCTCAAAAGCAGAGTGTGTTTCATGTAAGGCGAGCTAGCATTTGTTTCCCAGTCCTAAATGGAATTGAATCACATGCAGTTTCTGGTCCTACGAGCAAGAGTTGTTTTATGGTAAAGAAAGTCACTATTGCGCTGCCATTGACATACACAGGACAAATAGCACTGGCGTCTGTTCCCAGCAAGTACAGTGTATTGGACTGAAGAGGATCTACTGTTCTTGTCAGGTTCCTAAGCAGAATTGAACTAGATATGGCCGTGTGTGTAGGAAGCACAGTTCTTTTGTTCTGAGCAAGCTCACTGTTCGGAACACATAGGAAACACAGTAGAGTAGAAGAGTGCTCTTTTCTCAAAAGCAGAGTTTTTTTCTTGTAAGGCGAGCTAGTGTTTGTTTCCCAGTCCTAAATGGAGTTGAGTCACATGCAGTTTTTTGTCCTACGAGCAAGAATTGTTTTCTGGTAAGACGAGTCACTATTGTGCTCCAATTACCATACACAGAGCAAAGAGAACTCGCGTCTGTTCCCCGCAAGTACAGTGTATTGGAGTGAAGAGGATCTACTGTTCTTGTCAGTTTCCTAAGCAGAGTTAAACTAGATATGGCCCGTGTGTGTAGGAAGCACAGTTCTTTTGTTCTGAACAAGCTCACTGGTCGGACACCATAGGAAGCACAGTAGAGTAGAAGAGTGCTCTTTTCTCAAAAGCAGAGTGTGTTTCATGTATGGCGAGCTAGCATTTGTTTCCCAGTCCTAAATAGAGTTGAATCACATGCAGTTTCTGGTCCTACGAGCAAGAATTGTTTTCTGGTAAGGAAAGTCACTATTGCGCTCCCATTGCCATACACAGTGCAAATAGTACTCGCGTCTCTTCCCAGCAAGTACAGTGTATCGGACTGAAGAGGAGCTACTGTTCTTGTCAGTTTCCTAAGCAGAGTTGAATTAGTTATGGCCCGTGTGTAGGAAGCACAGTTCTTTTGTTCTGAGGAAGCTCACTGTTCTGGCCCTATAGGAAACAAAGTAGAGTAGAAGAGAGCTCTTTTCTCTAAAGCAGAGTGTGTTTCTTGTAAGGCGAGCTAGCGTTTGTTTCCCAGTCCTAAATGGAGTTGAATCACATGCAGTTTCTAGTCCTACGAGCAAGAGTTGTTTTATGGTAAGAAGAGTCACTATTGCGATGCCATTGCCATACACAGGACAAATAGCACTGGCGTCTGTTCCCAGCAAGTACAGTGTATTGGACTGAAGAGGATCTACTGTTCTTGTCAGGTTCCTAATCAGAATTGAACTAGATATGGACCTGTGTAGGAAGCACAGTTCTTTTATTCTGAGCAATCTCACTGTTAGGACACCATAGGAAACACAGTAGAGTAGAAGAGTGGTCTTTTCTCAAAAGCAGAGTATGTTTCTTGTAAGGTGAGCGAGCATTTCTTTCCCAGTCCTAAATGGAGTTGAATCAAATGCAGTTTCTGGTCCTATGAGCAAGAGTTGTTTTCTGGTAAGGAAAGTCACTATTGCGCTCCCCTTGCCGTACACAGTGCAAATAGCTCTCGCGTCTGTTCCCAGCAAGTAAAGTGTATCAGACTGAAGAGGAGTTACTGTTCCTGTCAGTTTCCTAAGCAGAGTTGAACTAGATATGGCCCGTGTGTAGGAAGCACAGTTCTTATGTTCTGAGCAAGTCCACTGTTCTGGCTCTATAGGAAACACAGTAGAGTAGAAGAGTGCTCTTCTCTCAAAAGCAGAGTGTGTTTTTGTAAGGCGAGCTAGCGTTTGTTTCCTAGTTTTAAATGGAGTGGAATCACATGCAGTTTCTGGTCCTATGAACAAGATTTGTTTTCTGGTAAGGAAAGTCACTATTGCGCTCCCATTGCCCTACACAAGGCAAATAGCACTCGTGACTTTTCCCAGCAAGTACAGTGTATTGGACTGAAGAGGAGCTACTGTTCTTGTCAGTTCACTAAGCAGAGTTGAACTAGATATGGTCCGTGTGTGTAGGAAGCACAGTTCTTTTGTTCTGAGCAAGCTCACTGTTTGGACCCCATAGGAAACACAGTAGAGTAGAAGAATGCTCTTTTCTCAAAAGCAGAGTGTGTTTCTTGTAAGGCGAGCTAGCATTTGTTTCCCAGTCCTTAATGGAGTTGAATCACATGCAGTTTCTGGTCCTACGAGCAAGAGTTGTTTTCTGGTAAGGAAAGTCACTATTGCGCTACCATTGCCATACACAGTGCAAATAGCCCATGTGTCTGTTCCCAGCAAGTACAGTGTATCGGACTGAAGAGGAGCTACTGTTCTTGTCAGTGTCCTAAGCAGAGTTGAACTAGATATGGCCCATGTGTGTACGAGGCACAGTTCTTATGATCTGAGCAAGCTCACTGTTCTGGCCCTGTAGGAAACACAGTAGAGTAGAAGAGTGCTCTTTTCTCTAAAGCAGAGTGTGTTTCTTGTAAGGTGAGCTCGCATTTGTTTCCCAGTCCTAAATGGAGTTGAGTCACATGCAGTTTTTGGTCCTACGAGCAAGAGTTGTTTTCTGGTAAGAAGAGTCAGTATTGCGCTGCCATTGCCTTATACAGTGAAAATAGCACTCCCGTCTGTTCCCAGCAAGTACAGTGTATTGGACTGAATAGGAGCTACGGTTCTTGTCAGTTTCCTAAGCAGAGTTGAACTAGATATGGCCCATGTGTGTAGGAAGCACAGTTCTTTTTTTCTGAGCAAGCTCACTGTTCTGGCCCTATAGGAAACACAGTAGAGTAGAAGAGTGCTCTTTTCTCTAAAGCAGAGTGTGTTTCTCGTAAGGTGAGCTCGCATTTGTTTCCCAGTCCTAAATGGAGTTGAGTCACATGCAGTTTTTGGTCCTACGAGCAAGAGTTGTTTTCTGGTAAGAAGAGTCAGTATTGCGCTCCAAATGCCTTATACAGTGAAAATAGCACTCCCGTCTGTTCCCAGCAAGTACAGTGTATTGGACTGAATAGGAGCTACGGTTCTTGTCAGTTTCCTAAGCAGAGTTGAACTAGATATGGTCCATGATTGTAGGAAGCACAGTTCTTTTGTTCTTAGCAAGCTCACTGTTTGTACCCCATAGGAAACACAGTGGAGTAGAAGAGTGCCTTTTTTCAAAAGCAGAGTGTGTTTCTTGTAAGGCGAACTAGCGTTTGTTTCCCAGTCCTAAGTGGAGTTGAATCCCATGCAGTTTCTGGTACTACGAGCAAGAGTTGTTTTCTGGTAAGAAGAGTCACTATTGCGCTGCCATTGCCATACACCGGACAAATAGCACTGGCGTCTGTGAGCAGGAAGTACTGTGTATTGGACTGAAGAGGATCTACTGTTCTTGTCAGGTTCTTAAGCAGACTTGAAATAGATATGTCCGTGTTTGTAGGAAGAATACTTTTTTTTGTTCTGAGCAAGCTCACTGTTCGGACACCATAGGAAACACAGTAGAGTAGAAGAGTGCTCTTTTCTCTAAAGCACAGTGTGTTTCTTGGAAGGCGAGCTAGCGTTTGTTTCCCAGTCCTAAATGGAGTTGAATCCCATGCAGTTTCTGGTACTAAGAGCAAGAGTTGTTTTCTCGTAAGGAAATCACTATTGCGCTCCCATTGCCATACACAGTGCAAATAGCCCATGTGTCTGTTCCCAGCAAGTACAGTGTATCGGACTGAAGAGGAGCTACTGTTCTTGTCAGTTTCCTAAGCAGAATTGAACTAGATATGGCCCGTGTGTTTAGGAGGCACAGTTCTTATGTTCTGAGCAAGCTCACTGTTCTGGCACCATAGGAAACACAGTAGAGTAGAAGAGTGCTCTTTTCTCTAAATCAGAGTGTGTTTCTTGTAAGGCGAGCTAGCGTTTCTTTCTCAGTCCTAAATGGAGTTGAGTCACATGCAGTTTATGACCTAAGAGGAAGAGTTGTTTTCTGGTAAGATGAGTCACTATTGTGCTCCAATTGCCATACACAGTGCAAGTAGCACTCGCGTCTCTTCCCCGCAAGTACAGTGTATTGGACTGAAGAGGATCTACTGTTCTTGTCAGTTTCCTAAGCAGAGTTGAACTGGATATGGCCCGTGTGTGTAGGAAGCACAGTTCTTTTGTTCTGAGCAAGCTCACTGTTCGGACCCCATAGGAAACACAGTAGATCAGAAGAGTGCTATTTTCTCAAAAGCAGAATGTGTTTCATGTAAGGCGAGCTAGCATTTGTTTCCCAGTCCTAAATGGAGTTGAATCACATGCAGTTTCTGGTCCTACGAGCAAGAGTTGTTTTCTGGTAAGGAAAGTCACTATTGCGCTGCCATTGCCATACACAGTCCAAATAGCACTCGCGTCTGTTCCCAGCAAGTACAGTGTATCGGACTGAAGAGGAGCTACTGTTCTTGCCAGTTTCCTAAGCAGGGATGAAATACATATGGCCCGTGTGTAGGAAGCACAGTTCTTTTGTTCTGAGCAAGCTCACTGTTCGAACACCATAGGAAACACAGTAGAGTAGAAGAGTGCTCTTTTCTCAAAAGCAGAGTATGTTCCTTGTAAGGCAAGCTAGCGTTTCTTTCTCAGTCCTAAATGGAGTTGAATCACATGCAGTTTCTGGTCTTACGAGCAAGAGTTGTTTTCTGGTAAGGAAAGTCACTATTGCGCTCCCCTTGCCATACACAGTGCAAATAGCTCTCGCGTCTGTTCCCAGCAAGTACAGTGTATCAGACTGAGGAGGAGCTACTGTTCCTGTCAGTTTCCTAAGCAGAGTTGAACTAGATATGGCCCGTGTGTGTAGGAAGCACAGTTCTTATGTTCTGAGCAAGTTCACTGTTCTGGCCCTATAGGAAACACAGTAGAGTAGAAGAGTGCTCTTTTCTCAAAAGCAGAGTGTGTTTCTTGTAAGGCGAGCTAGCGTTTGTTTCCTAGTCCTAAATGGAGTTGAATCACATGCAGTTTCTGGTCTTACGAACAAGAGATGTTTTCTGGTAAGGAAAGTCACGTTGCGCTCCCATTGCCATTCACAGTGCAAATACACTCCCGTCTGTTCCCAGCAAGTACAGTGTATTGGACTGAATAGGTGCTACTGTTCTTGTCAGTTTCCTAAGCAGAGTTGAACTGGAAATGATCCGTGTGTGTAGGAAGCACAGTTCTTTTGTTCTGAGCAAGCTCACTGTTTGGACCCCATAGGAAACACAGTAGAGAAGAAGAGTGCTCTTTTCTCTAAAGCAGAGTGTGTTTCTTGTAAGGCGAGCTAGCGTTTGTTTCCCAGTCCTAAATGGAGTTGAATCCCATGCAGTTTCTGGTACTACGAGCAAGAGTTGTTTTCTGGTAAGAAGAGTCACTATTGCGCTGCCATTGCCATACACAGGACAAATAGCACTGGCGTCTGTTCGCAGCAAGTACAGTGTATTGGACTGAAGATGATGTACTGTTATTGTCAGTTTCCGAAGCAGAATTGAACTAGATATGGCCATGTGTGTAGGAAGCACTGTTCTTTTGTTCTGAGCAAGCTCACTGTTCGGACACCATAGGAAACACAGTAGAGTAGAAGAGTGCTCTTTTCTCAAAGGCAGAGTGTGTTTTTTGTAAGGCAAGCTACCGTTTATTTCCCAGTCCTAAATGGAGTTGAATCACATGCAGTTTCTGGTCCTACGAGCAAGAGTTGTTTTCTGGTAAGGAAAGTCACTATTGTGCTCCCTTTGCCATACACAGTGCAAATAGCACTCGCGTCTGTTCCCAGCAAGTACAGTGTATCGGACTGAAGAGGAGCTACTGTTCTTGTCAGTTTCCTAAGCAGAGTTGAACTAGATATGGCCCGTTTGTTTAGGAAGCACAGTTATTATGTTCTGAGCAAGCTCACTGTTCTGGGCATATAGGAAAAACAGTAGAGTAGAAGAGTGCTCTTTTCTCTAAAGCAGAGTGTGTTTCTTGTAAGGCGAGCTAGCGTTTGTTTCCCAGTCCTAAATGGAGTTGAATCCCATGCAGTTTCTGGTACTATGAGCAAGAGTTGTTTTCTGTTAAGAAGAGTCACTATTGCGCTGCCATTGCCATACACAGGACAAATAGCACTGGCGTCTGTTCGCAGCAAGTACAGTGTATTGGACTGAAGAGGATCTACTGTTATTGTCAGGTTCCGAAGCAGAATTGAACTAGATATGGCCATTAGTGTAGGAAGCACAGTTCTTTTGTTCTGAGCAAGCTCACTGTTCGGACACCATAGGAAACACAGTAGAGTAGAAGAGTGCTCTTTTCTCAAAAGGAGAGTATGTTTCTTGTAAGGCGAGCTAGCGTTCCTTTCTCAGTCCTAAATGGAGTTGAATCACATGCAGTTTCTGGTCCTACGAGCAAGAGTTGTTTTCTGGTAAGGAAAGTCACTATTGCGCTCCCCTTGCCATACAGAGTGCAAATAGCTCTCGCGTCTGTTCCGAGCAAAAACAGTGTATCAGACTGAGGAGGAGCTACTGTTCCTGTCAGTTTCCTAAGCAGAGTTGAACTAGATATGGCCCGTGTGTTTAGGAAGCACAGTTCTTATGTTCTGAGCAAGTTCACTGTTCTGGCCCTATAGGAAACGCAGTAGAGTAGAAGAGTGCTCTTTTCTCAAAAGCAGAGTGTGTTTCTTGTAAGGCGAGCTAGCGTTTGTTTCCTAGTCCTAAATGGAGTTGAATCACATGCAGTTTCTGGTCCTACGAACAAGAGTTGTTTTCTGGTAAGGAAAGTCACGTTGCGCTCCCAATGCCATTCACAGTGCAAATAGCACTCCCGTCTGTTCCTAGCAAGTACAGTGTATTGGACTGAATAGGTGCTACTGTTCTTGTCAGTTTCCTAAGCAGAGTTGAACTAGAAATGATCCGTGTGTGTAGGAAGCACAGTTCTTTTGTTCTGAGCAAGCTCACTGTTCGGACCCCATAGGAAACACAGTAGAGTAGAAGAGTGCTCTTTTCTCTAAAGCAGAGTGTGTTTCTTGTAAGGCGAGCTAGCGTTTGTTTCCCAGTCCTAAATGGAGTTGAGTCACATGCAGTTTTTGGTCCTACGAGCAAGAGTTGTTTTCTGGTAAGAAGAGTCACTATTGCGATCCAAATGCCTTATACAGTGCAAGTAGCACTCGCGTCTGTTCCCAGCAAGTACAGTGTATTGGACTGAAGAGGAGCTACTGTTCTCAGTTTCCTTAGCAGAGTTGAACTAGATATGGTCCGTGTGTGTAGGAAGCACAGTTCTTTTTTTCTGAGCAAGCTCACTCTTCTGGCCCTATAGGAAACACAGTAGAGTAGAAGAGTGCTCTTTTCTCTAAACCAGAGTGTGTTTCTTGTAAAGCGAGCTAGAGTTTGTTTCCCAGTCCTAAATGGAGTTGAATCACATGCAGTTTGTGGTCCTACGAGCAAGAGTTGTTTTCTGGTAAGAAGAGTCACTATTGCACTGCCATTGCCATACACAGGACAAGTAGCAATGGCGTCTGTTCCCAGCAAGTACAGTGTATTGGACTGAAGAGGATCTACTGTTCTTGTCAGGTTCCTAAGCAGAATTGAACTAGATATGGCCTTGTGTGTAGGAAGCACAGTTCTTTTGTTCTGAGCAAGTTCACTTTTCGGACCCCATAGGAAACACATTAGAGTAGAAGAGTGCTCTTTTCTCAAAAGCAGAGTGTGTTTCTTGTAAGGCAAGCTAGCGTTTGTTTCCCAGTCCTAAGTGGAGTTGAGTCACATGGAGTTTTTGGTCCTACGAGCAAGAGTTGTTTTCTGTTAAGACGAGTCACTATTGTGCTCCAATTGCCACACACAATGCAAATAGCACTCGTGTCTCTTCCCCGCAAGTACAGTGTATTGGACTGAAGAGGAGCTACTGCTCTTGTCAGTTTCCTAAGCAGAGTTGAACTAGATATGGCCCGTGTGTGTAGGAAGCACAGTTCTTTTGTTCTGAGCAAGCTCACTGTTCGGACCCCATAGGAAACACAGTAGAGTAGAAGAGTGCCCTTTTCTCAAAAGCAGAGTGTGTTTCATGTAAGGCGAGCTAGCATTTGTTTCCCAGTCCTAAATGGAGTTGAATAACATGCAGTTTCTGGTCCTACGAGCAAGAGTTGTTTTCTGGTAAGGAAAGTCACTATTGCGCTCCCATTGCCATACACAGTGCAAATAGTACTCGCGTCTGTTCCCAGCAAGTACAGTGTATTGGACTGAAGAGGAGCTACTGTTTTTGTCAGTTTCCTCAGCAGAGTTGAACTAGTTATGGCCCGTGTGTAGGAAGCACAGTTATTTTGTTCTGAGAAAGCTCACTGTTCTGGCCCTATATGAAACACAGAAGAGTAGAAGAGTGCTCTTTTGTCTAAAGCAGAGTGTGTTTCTTGTAAGGCGAGCTAGCGTTTGTTTCCTAGTCCTAAATGGAGTTGAATCACATCCAGTTTCTGGTCCTACGAGCAAGAGTTGTTTTCTGGTAAGGAAAGTCACTATTGCGCTGCCATTGCCATACACAGGACAAATAGCACTGGCGTCTGTTGCCAGCAAGTATAGTGTATTGGACTGAAGAGGATCTACTGTTCTTGTCAGGTTCCTAAGCAGAATTGAACTAGATATGGCCGTGTTTGTAGGAAGCACAGTTCTATTGTTCTGAGCAAGCTCACTGTTCGGACACCATAGGAAACACAGTAGAGTAGAAGAGTGCTCTTTTCTCAAAAGCAGAGTGTGTTTCCTTAATGCGAGCTACCGCTTGTTTCCCAGTCCTAAATGGAGTTGAATCACATGCAGTTTCTGGTCCTAAGAGCAAGAGTTGTTTTCTGGTAAGGAAAGTCACTATTGCGCTGCCATTGCCATACACAGGACAAATAGCACTGACGTCTGTTCCCAGCAAGTACAGTGTATTGGACTGAAGAGGATCTACTGTTCTTGTCAGGATCCTAAGCAGAATTGATCTAGATATGGCCGTGGTTGTAGGAAGCACAGTTCTTTTGTTCTGAGCAAGCTCACTGTTCGGATACCATAGGAAACACAGTAGAGTAGAAGAGTGCTCTTTTCTCAAAAGCAGAGTGTGTTTCGTGTAAGGCGGGCTAGCGTTTGTTTCCCAGTCCTAAATGGAGTTGAATCACATGCAGTTTCTGGTCCTAAGAGCAAGAGTTGTTTTCTGGTAAAGAAAGTCACTATTCCGCTCCCCTTGCCATACACAGTGCAAATATCTCTCACGTCTGTTCCCAGCAAGTACAGTGTATTGGACTGAAGAGGAGCTACTGTTTTTGTCAGTTTCCTAAGCAGAGTTGAACTAGATATGGCCCGTGTGTAGGAAGCACAGTTCTTTTGTTCTGAGCAAGCTCACTGTTCTGAACCTATAGGAAACACAGTAGAGTAGAAGAGTGCTCTTTTCTCTAAAGCAGAGTGTGTTTCTTGTAAGGCGAGCCAGCGTTTGTTTCCCCGTCCTAAATGGACTTGAATCACATGCAGTATCTGGTACTACGAGCAAGAGTGGTTTTCTGGTAAGGAAAGTCACTATTGCGCCCCCATTGCCATACACAGTGCAAATAGCACATGTGTCTGTTCCCAGCAAGTACAGTGTATCAGACTGAAGAGCAGCTACTGTTCTTGTCAGTTTCCTAAGCAGAGTTGAACTAGATAAGGCCCGTGTGGGTAGGAAGCACAGTACTTTTTTTCTGAGCAAGCTCAGTGTTCTGGCCCTATAGGAAACACAGTAGAGTAGAAGAGTGCTCTTTTCTCAAAAGCAGAGTGTGTTTCTTGTAAAGCGTGCTAAAGCTTGTTTCCCAGTCCCAAATGGAGTTGAATCACATGCAGTTTCTGGTCCTACGAGCAAGAGTTGTTTTCTGGTAAGAAGAGTCACTATTGCACTGCCATTGCCATACACAGGACAAATAGCACTGGCGTCTGTTCCCAGCAAGTACAGTGTATTGGACTGAAGAGGAACTACTGTTCTTGTCAGGTTCCTAAGCAGACTTGAAGTAGATATGGTCCGTGTGTGTAGGAAGCACAGTTCTTTTGTTATGAGCAAGCTCACTGTTCGGAACACATAGGAAACACAGTAGAGTAGAAGAGTGCTCTTTTCTCAAAAGCAGAGTGTGTTTCTTGTAAGGCGAGCTAGCGTTTGTTTCCCAGTCCTAAATGGAGTTGAGTCACATGCAGTTTTTTGTCCTACGAGCAAGAGTTGTTTTCTGGTAAGACGAGTCAGTATTGTGCTCCAATTGCCATACACAGTGCAAATAGCACTCGCGTCTGTTCCCCGCAAGTACAGTGTATTGGACTGAAGAGGAGCTAATGTTCTTGTCAGTTTCCTAAGCAGAGCTGAACTAGATATGGCTCGTGTGTGGAGGAAGCACAGTTCTTTTGTTCTGAGCAAGCTCACTGTTCGGACCCCATAGGAAACACAGTAGAGTAAAAGAGTGCTCTTTTCTCAAAAGCAGAGTGTGTTTCATGTAAGGCGAGCTAGCATTTGTTTCCCAGTCCTAAATGGGTTAAATCACATGCAGTTTCTGGTCCTACGAGCAAGAGTTGTTTTCTGGTAACGAAAGTCACTATTGCGCTCCCATTGCCATACACAGTGCAAATAGTACTCGCGTCTGTTCCCAGCAAGTACAGTGTATCGGACTGAAGAGGAGCTACTGTTCTTGTCAGTTTCCTAAGCAGAGTTGAACTAGTTATGGCCCGTGTGTAGGAAGCACAGTTCATTTGTTCTGAGCAAGCTCACTGTTCTGGCCCTAAATGAAACACAGTAGAGTAGAAGAGTGCTCTTTTGTCTAAAGCAGAGTGTGTTTCTATTAAGGCGAGCTAGCGTTTGTTTCCCAGTCCTAAGTGGAGTTGAATCACATGCAGTTTCTGGTCCTAAGAGCAAGAGTTGTTTTCTGGTAAGGAAAGTCACTTTTGCGCTCCCATTGCCATACACAGTGCAAATAGCACTCCCGTCTGTTCCCAGCAAGTACAGTGTATTGGACTGAAGAGAAGCTACTGTTCTTCTCAGTTTCCTAAGCAGAGTTGAACTAGATATGGCCCATGTGTGTAGGAAGCACAGTTCTTTTTTTCTGAGCAAGCTCACTGTTCTGGCCCTATAGGAAACACAGTAGAGTAGAAGAGTGCTCTTTTCTCTAAAGCAGAGTGTGTTTCTTGTAAGGTGAGCTCGCATTTGTTTCCCAGTCCTAAATGGAGTTGAGTCACATGCAGTTTTTGGTCCTACGAGCAAGAGTTGTTTTCTGGTAAGAAGAGTCAGTATTGCGCTCCAAATGCCTTATACAGTGAAAATAGCACTCCCGTCTGTTCCCAGCAAGTACAGTGTATTGGACTGAATAGGAGCTACGGTTCTTGTCAGTTTCCTAAGCAGAGTTGAACTAGATATGGTCCATGATTGTAGGAAGCACAGTTCTTTTGTTTTTAGCAAGCTCACTGTTTGTACCCCATCGGAAACACAGTGGAGTAGAAGAGTGCCTTTTTTCAAAAGCAGAGTGTGTTTCTTGTAAGGCGAACTAGCTTTTGTTTCCCAGTCCTAAGTGGAGTTGAATCCCATGCAGTTTCTGGTACTACAAGCAAGAGGTGTTTTCTGGTAAGAAGAGTCCCTATTGTGCTGCCATTGCCATACACCGGACAAATAGCACTGGCGTCTGTGAGCAGGAAGTACTGTGTATTGGACTGAAGAGGATCTACTGTTCTTGTCAGGTTCTTAAGCAGACTTGAAATAGATATGTCCGTGTTTGTAGGAAGAATACTTTTTTTTGTTCTGAGCAAGCTCACTGTTTGGACACCATAGGAAACACAGTAGAGTAGAAGAGTGCTCTTTTCTCTAAAGCACAGTGTGTTTCTTGGAAGGCGAGCTAGCGTTTGTTTCCCAGTCCTAAATGGAGTTGAATCCCATGCAGTTTCTGGTACTAAGAGCAAGAGTTGTTTTCTCGTAAGGAAATCACTATTGCGCTCCCATTGCCATACACAGTGCAAATAGCCCATGTGTCTGTTCCCAGCAAGTACAGTGTATCGGACTGAAGAGGAGCTACTGTTCTTGTCAGTTTCCTAAGCAGAATTGAACTAGATATGGCCCGTGTGTTTAGGAGGCACAGTTCTTATGTTCTGAGCAAGCTCACTGTTCTGGCACTATAGGAAACACAGTAGAGTAGAAGAGTGCTCTTTTCTCTAAAGCAGAGTGTGTTTCTTGTAAGGCGAGCTAGCGTTTCTTTCTCAGTCCTAAATGGAGTTGAGTCACATGCAGTTTATGACCTAAGAGGAAGAGTTGTTTTCTGGTAAGACGAGTCACTATTGTGTTCCAATTGCCATACACAGTGCAAGTAGCACTCGCGTCTCTTCCCCGCAAGTACAGTGTATTGGACTGAAGAGGATCTACTGTTCTTGTCAGTTTCCTAAGCAGAGTTGAACTAGATATGGCCCGTGTGTGTAGGAAGCACAGTTCTTTTGTTCTGAGCAAGCTCACTGTTCGGACCCCATAGGAAACACAATAGATCAGAAGAGTGCTATTTTCTCAAAAGCAGAATGTGTTTCATGTAAGGCGAGCTAGCATTTGTTTCCCAGTCCTAAATGGAGTTGAATCACATGCAGTTTCTGGTCCTACGAGCAAGAGTTGTTTTTTGGTAAGGAAAGTCACTATTGCGCTCCCCTTGCCATACACAGTGCAAATAGCTCTCGCGTCTGTTCCCAGCAAGTACAGTGTATCAGACTGAGGAGGAGCTACTGTTCCTGTCAGTTTCCTAAGCAGAGTTGAACTAGATATGGCCCGTGTGTGTAGGAAGCACAGTTCTTATGTTCTGAGCAAGTTCACTGTTCTGGCCCTATAGGAAACACAGTAGAGTAGAAGAGTGCTCTTTTCTCAAAAGCAGAGTGTGTTTCTTGTAAGACGAGCTAGCGTTTGTTTCCTAGTCCTAAATGGAGTTGAATCACATGCAGTTTCTGGTCCTACGAACAAGAGTTGTTTTCTGGTAAGGAAAGTCACGTTGCGCTCCCAATGCCATTCACAGTGCAAATAGCACTCCCGTCTGTTCCCAGCAAGTACAGTGTATTGGACTGAATAGGTGCTACTGTTCTTGTCAGTTTCCTAAGCAGAGTTGAACTAGAAATGATCCGTGTGTGTAGGAAGCACAGTTCTTTTGTTCTGAGCAAGCTCACTGTTCGGACCCCATAGGAAACACAGTAGAGTAGAAGAGTGCTCTTTTCTCTAAAGCAGAGTGTGTTTCTTGTAAGGCGAGCTAGCGTTTGTTTCCCAGTCCTAAATGGAGTTGAGTCACATGCAGTTTGTGGTCCTACGAGCAAGAGTTGTTTTCTGGTAAGAAGAGTCACTATTGCGATCCAAATGCCTTATACAGTGCAAGTAGCACTCGCGTCTGTTCCCAGCAAGTACAGTGTATTGGACTGAAGAGGAGCTACTGTTCTCCGTTTCCTTAGCAGAGTTGAACTAGATATGGTCCGTGTGTGTAGGAAGCACAGTTCTTTTTTTCTGAGCAAGCTCACTCTTCTAGCCCTATAGGAAACACAGTAGAGTAGAAGAGTGCTCTTTTCTCTAAACCAGAGTGTGTTTCTTGTAAAGCGAGCTAGAGTTTGTTTCCCAGTCCTAAATGGAGTTGAATCACATGCAGTTTCTGGTCCTACGAGCAAGAGTTGTTTTCTGGTAAGAAGAGTCACTATTGCGCTGCCATTGCCATACACAGGACAAGTAGCAATGGCGTCTGTTCCCAGCAAGTACAGTGTATTGGACTGAAGAGGATCTACTGTTCTTGTCAGGTTCCTAAGCAGAATTGAACTAGATGTGGCCTTGTGTGTAGGAAGCACAGTTCTTTTGTTCTGAGCAAGTTCACTTTTCGGACCCCATAGGAAACACATTAGAGTAGAAGAGTGCTCTTTTCTCAAAAGCAGAGTGTGTTTCTTGTAAGGCAAGCTAGCGTTTGTTTCCCAGTCCTAAGTGGAGTTGAGTCACATGGAGTTTTTTGTCCTACGAGCAAGAGTTGTTTTCTGTTAAGACGAGTCACTATTGTGCTCCAATTGCCACACACAGTGCAAATAGCACTCGTGTCTCTTCCCCGTAAGTACAGTGTATTGGACTGAAGAGGAGCTACTGCTCTTGTCAGTTTCCTAAGCAGAGTTGAACTAGATATGGCCCGTGTGTGTAGGAAGCACAGTTCTTTTGTTCTGAGCAAGCTCACTGTTCGGACCCCATAGGAAACACAGTAGAGTAGAAGAGTGCCCTTTTCTCAAAAGTAGAGTGTGTTTCATGTAAGGCGAGCTAGCATTTGTTTCCCAGTCCTAAATGGAGTTGAATAACATGCAGTTTCTGGTCCTACGAGCAAGAGTTGTTTTCTGGTAAGGAAAGTCACTATTGCGCTCCCATTGCCATACACAGTGCAAATAGTACTCGCGTCTGTTCCCAGCAAGTACAGTGTATTGGACTGAAGAGGAGCTACTGTTTTTGTCAGTTTCCTCAGCAGAGTTGAACTAGTTATGGCCCGTGTGTAGGAAGCACACTTATTTTGTTCTGAGCAAGCTCACTGTTCTGGCCCTATAAGAAACACAGAAGAGTAGAAGAGTGCTCTTTTGTCTAAAGCAGAGTGTGTTTCTTGTAAGGCGAGCTAGCGTTTGTTTCCCAGTCCTAAATGGAGTTGAATCACATCCAGTTTCTGGTCCTACGAGCAAGAGTTGTTTTCTGGTAAGGAAAGTCACTATTGCGCTGCCATTGCCATACACAGGACAAATAGCACTGGCGTCTGTTGCCAGCAAGTATAGTGTATTGGACTGAAGAGGATCTACTGTTCTTGTCAGGTTCCTAAGCAGAATTGAACCGATATGGCCGTGTTTGTAGGAAGCACAGTTCTTTTGTTCTGAGCAAGCTCACTGTTCGGACACCATAGGAAACACAGTAGAGTAGAAGAGTGCTCTTTTCTCAAAAGCAGAGTGTGTTTCCTTAAGGCGAGTTACCGCTTGTTTCCCAGTCCTAAATGGAGTTGAATCACATGCAGTTTCTGGTCCTAAGAGCAAGAGTTGTTTTCTGGTAAAGAAAGTCACTATTCCGCTCCCCTTGCTATACACAGTGCAAATATCTCTCACGTCTGTTCCCAGCAAGTACAGTGTATTGGACTGAAGAGGAGCTACTGTTTTTGTCAGTTTCCTAAGCAGAGTTGAACTAGATATGGCCCGTGTGTAGGAAGCACAGTTCTTTTGTTCTGAGCAAGCTCACTGTTCTGAACCTATAGGAAACACAGTAGAGTAGAAGAGTGCTCTTTTCTCTAAAGCAGAGTGTGTTTCTTGTAAGGCGAGCCAGCGTTTGTTTCCCAGTCCTAAATGGAGTTGAATCACATGCAGTATCTGGTCCTACGAGCAAGAGTTGTTTTCTGGTAAGGAAAGTCACTATTGCGCCCCCATTGCCATACACAGTGCAAATAGCACATGTGTCTGTTCCCAGCAAGTACAGTGTATCAGACTGAAGAGCAGCTACTGTTCTTGTCAGTTTCCTAAGCAGAGTTGAACTAGATAAGGCCCGTGTGTAGGAAGCACAGTTATTTTGTTCTGAGCAAACTCTCTGTTCTGGCCCCATAGGAAACACAGTAGAGTAGAAGAGTGCTCTTTTCTCTAAAGCAGAGTGTGTTTCTTGTAAGGCGAGCTAGCGTTTGTTTCCCAGTCCTAAATGGAGTTGAATCACATGCAGTTTCTAGTTCTACGAGCAAGAGTTGTTTTATGGTAAGAAGAGTCACTATTGCGCTGCCATTGCCATACACAGGACAAATAGCTCTGGCGACTGTTCCCAGCAAGTACAGTGTATTGGACTGAAGAGGATCTACTGTTCTTGTCAGGTTTCTAAGCAGAATTGAACTAGATATGGCCATGTGTGTAGGAAGCACAGTTCTTTTGTTCTGAGCAAGCTCACTGTTCTGGCCCTATAGGAAACACAGTAGAGTAGAAGAGTGCTCTTTTCTCAAAAGCAGAGTGTGTTTCTTGTAAGGCGAGCTAGCGTTTGTTTCCCAGTCCTAAATGGAGGTGAATCACATGCAGTTTCTGGTCCTATGAACAAGAGGTGTTTTCTGGTAAGGAAAGTCACTATTGCGCTCCCCTTGCCATACACAGTGCAAATAGCTCTCGCGTCTGTTCCCAGCAAGTACAGTGTATCAGACTGAAGAGGAGCTACTGTTCTTGTCAGTTTCCTAAGCAGAGTTGAACTAGATATGAGCAGTGTGTAGGAAGCACAGTTCTTATGTTCTGAGCAAGTTCACTGTTCTGGCCCTATAGGAAACACAGTAGAGTAGAAGAGTGCTCTTTTCTCAAAAGCAGAGTGTGTTTTTGTAAGGCGAGCTAGAGTTTGTTTCCTAGTCCTAAATGGAGAGGAATCACATGCAGTTTCTGGTCCTATGAACAAAAGTTGTTTTCTGGTAAGGAAAGTTACTATTGTGCTCCATTTGCCCTACACAAGGCAAATAGCACTCGCGTTTTTTCCCAGCAAGTACAGTGTTTTTGACTAAATAGGAGCTACTGTTCTTGTCAGTTTACTAAGCAGAGTTTAACTACATATGGTCCGTGTGTGTAGGAAGCATAATTCTTTTGTTCTGAGCAAGCTCACTGTTTGGACCCCATAGGAAACACAGTAGAGTAGAAGAGTGCTCTTTTCTCTAAAGCAGAGTGTGTTTCTTGTAAGGCGAGCTAGCGTTTGTTTCCCAGTACTAAATGGTGTGGAATCACATGCAGTTTCTGGTCCTATGAGCAAGAGTTGGTTTCTGGTAAGGAAAGTCACTATTGTGCTCCCATTGCCATACACAGTGCAAATAGCCCATTTGTCTGTTCCCAGAAAGTACAGTGTATCGGACTGAAGAGGAGCTACTGTTCTTGTCAGTTTCCTAAGCTGAGTTGAACTAGATATGGCCCGTGTGTTTAGGAGGCACACTTCTTATGTTCTGAGCAAGCTCACTGTTCTGGCCATATAGGAAACACAGTAGAGTAGAAGCGTGCTCTTTTCTCTAAAGCAGAGTGTGTTTCGTGTAAGGCGAGCTAGCGTTTGTTTCCCAGTCCTAAATGGAGTTGAGTCACATGCAGTTTTTTGACCTAAGAGCAAGAGTTTTTTTCTGGTAAGACGAGTCACTATTGTGCTCCAATTGCCCTACACAGTGCAAGTAGCTCTCGCGTCTCTTCCCCGCAAGTACAGTGTATTGGACTGAAGATGAGCTACTGTTCTTGTCAGTTTCCTAAGCAGAGTTGAACTAGATATGGCCCGTGTGTGTAGGAAGCACAGTTCTTTTGTTCTGAGCAAGCTCACTGTTCGGACCCCATAGGAACACAGTAGAGTAGAAGAGTGCTCTTTTCTCAAAAGCAGAATGTGTTTCATGTAAGGCGAGCTAGCATTTGTTTCCTAGTCCTAAATGGAGTTGAATCACATGCAGTTTCTGGTCCTACTAGCAAGAGTTTTTTTTCTGGTAAAGAAAGTCACTATTGCGCTCCCATTGCCATACACAGTGCAAATAGCACTCTCGTCTGTTCCCAGCAAGTACAGTGTATTGGACTGAAGAGGAGCTACCGTTCTTGCCAGTTTCCTAAGAAGAGTTGAACGAGATATGGCCCGTGTGTAGGAATCACAGTTCTTTTGTTCTGAGCAAGCTCACTGTTCGGACACCACAGGAAACACAGTAGGGTAGAAGAGTGCTCTTTTCTCAAAAGCAGAGTATGTTTCTTGTAAGGCGAGCTAGCATTTGCTTCCCAGTCCTAAATGGTGTGGAATCACATGCAGTTTCTGGTCCTACGAGCAAGAGTTGTTTTCTGGTAAGGAAAGTCACTATTGCGCTCCCATTGCCATACACAGTGCAAATAGCACTCGCGTCTGTTCCCAGATAGTACAGTGTATCGGACTGAAGAGGAGCTACTGTTCTTGTCAGTTTCCTAAGCAGAGTTGAACTAGTTATGGCCAGTGTGTAGGAAGCACAGTTCTTTTGTTCTGAGCAAGCTCACTGTTCTGGCCCTATAGGAAACACAGTAGAGTAGATGAGTGCTCTTTTCTCTAAAGCAGAGTGTGTTTCTTGTAAGGTGAGCTAGCATTTGTTTCCCAGTCCTAAATGGAGTTGAATCACATGCAGTTTCTGGTCCTATGAGCAAGAGTTGTTTTATGGTAAGAATAGTCACTGTTGCGCTGCCATTGCCATGCACAGGACAAATAGCACTGGCGTCTGTTCCCAGCAATTAAAGTGTATTGGATAGAAGAGGATCTACTGTTCTTGTCAGGTACCTAATCAGACTTGAAATAGATATGGCCGTGTGTAGAAAGCACAGTTTTTTTGTTCTGAGCAAGGTCACTGTTCGGAACCCATAGGAAACACAGTAAAGTAGAAGAGTGCTCTTTTCTCAAAAGTAGAGTGTTTTTCATGTAAGGCGAGCTAACATTTGTTTCCCAGTCCAAATGGAGTTGAATCACATGCAGTTTTTGGTCCTACGAGCAAGAGTTGTTTTCTGGTAAGGAAAGTCACTATTGCGCTCCCATTGCCATACACAGTGCAAATAGCACTCGCGTCTTTTCCCAGCAATTACAGTGTATCAGACTGAAGAGGAGCTACTTTTCTTGTCGTTTCCTAAGCAGAGTTGAACTAGATATGGTCCGTGTGTAGGAAGCTCAGTTTTTTGTTCTGAGCAAGCTCACTGTTTGGACCCCATAGGAAACACAGTAGAGTAGAAGAGTGTTCTTTTCTCTAAAGCAGATTGTGTTTCTTGTAAGGCGAGCTAGCATTGGTTTCCCAGTCCTAAATGGAGTTGAATCGCATACAGGTTCTGGTTCTACGAGCAAGAGTTGTTTTCTGGTAAGGAAAGTCACTATTGCGCTCCCATTGACATACACAGTGCAAATAGCACTCCAGTCTGCTCCCAGCAAGTACAGTGTATTGGACTGAAGAGGAGCTACTGTTCTTCTCAGTTTACTAAGCAGAGTTGAACTAGATATGGCCCGTGTGTGTAGAAGCACAGTTCTTTTGTTCTGAGCAAGCTCACTGTTCTGGCCCTATAGGAAACACAGTAGAGTAGAAGAGTGCTCTTTTCTCTAAAGCAGAGTGTGTTTCTTGCAAGGCGAGCTAGCGTTTGTTTCCCAGTCCTAAATGGAGTTGAATCACATGCAGTTTCTGGTCCTATGAGCAAGAGTTGTTTTATGGTAAGAAGAGTCACTATTGCGCTGCAATTGCCATGCACAGGACAAATAGCACTGGCGTCTGTTCCCAGCAAGTACAGTGTATTGGACTGAAGAGGATCTACTGTTATTGTCAGGTTCCTAATCATAATTGAACTAGATATGGCCGTGTGTGTAGGAAGCACAGTTCTTTTGTTCTGAGCAAGCTCACTCTTCTGGTCCTACAGGAAACACAGTAGAGTAGAAGAGTGCTCTTTTCTCAAAAGCAGAGTGTGTTTCTTGTAAGGCGAGTGAGAGTTTGTTTCCCAGTCCTAAATGGAGTTGAGTCACATGCAGTTTTTTGTCCTACGAGCAAGAGTTGTTTTCTGGTAAGACGAGTCACTATTGTGCTTCAATTGCCATACACAGTGTACATAGCACTCGCGTCTGTTCCCAGCTAGTACAGTGTATTGGACTGAAGAGGATCTACTGTTATTGTCAGGTTCCTAAGCAGAGTTGAACTAGATATGGTCCGTGTGTGTAGGAAGCACAGTTGTTTTGTTCTGAGCAAGCTCACTGTTTGGACCCAATAGGAAACACAGTAGAGTAGAAGAGTGCTCTTTTCTCAAAAGCAGAGTGTGTTTCTTGTAAGGCGAGCTAGCGTTTGTTTCCCAGTCCTAAATGGAGTTGAATCCCATGCAGTTTCTGGTCCTACGAGCAAGAGTTGTTTTATGGTAAGAAGAGTCACTATTGCGCTGCCATTGCCATACACAGGACAAATAGCACTGTTGTCTGTTCCCAGCACTACAGTGCATTGGACTGAAGAGGATCTACTGTTCTTGTCAGGTTCCTAAGCAGAATTGAATTAGGTATGGCAGTGTGTGTAGGAAGCACGGTTTTTTTGTTCTGAGCAAGCTCACTGTTTGGACCTCATAGGAAACACAGTAGAGTCGAAGAGTGCTCTTTTCTCAAAAGCAGAGTGTGTTTCTTGTAGGGCAGCTAGCGTTTGTTTCCTAGTCCTAAATGGAGTTCAATCACAGGCAGTTTCCGGTCCTATGAGGAAGAGTTGTTTTCTGGTAAGGAAAGTCACTATTGTGCTCATATTGCCATACACAGTGCAAATAGCACTCGCGTCTGTTCCCAGCAAGTACAGTGTATTGGACTGAATAGGAGCTACTGTTCTTGTCAGTTTCCTAAACAGAGTTGAACTAGATAAGGCCGTGTGTGTAGGAAGCACAGTTCTTTTGTTCTGAGCAAGCTCAATGTTCTGGCCCTATAGGAAACACAGTAGAGTAGAAGAGTGCTCTTTTCTCAAAAGCAGAGTGTGTTTTTTGTAAGGAGAGCTAGCGTTTGTTTCCCAGTCCTATATGGAGTTGAATCACATGCAGTTTCTGGTCCTACGAGCAAGAGTTGTTTTCTGGTAAGGAAAGTCACTATTGCGTTCCCATTGCCATACACAGTGCAAATAGCACTCGCGTCTGTTCCCAGCAAGTACAGTGAATCGGACTGAAGAGGATCTACTGTTCTTGTCAGGTTCCTAAGAAAACTTGAACTAGATATGTCCGTGTGTGTACAAGCACAGTTTTTTTGTTCTGAGCAAGCTCACTGTTCGGAACACATAGGAAACACAGTAGAGTAGAAAAGTGCTCTTTTCTCAAAAGCAGAGTGTGTTTCTTGGAAGTCGAGCTAGCATTTGTTTTCCAGTCCTAAAAGGAGTTGAGTCACATGCAGTTTTTTGTCCTAAGAGCAAGAGTTGTTTTCTAGTAAGACGAGTCACTATTGTGCTCCAATTGCCATACACAGTGCAAATAGCACTCGCGTCTGTTCCCCGCAAGTACAGTGTATTGGACTGAAGAGGATCTACTGTTCTTGTCAGTTTCCTAAGCAGAGTTGAACTAGATATGGCCCGTGTGTGTAGGAAGCACAATTCTTTTGTTCTGAGCAAGCTCACTGTTCGGACCCCATAGGAAGCACAGTAGAGTACAAGAGTGCTCTTTTCTCTAAAGCAGAGTGTGTTTCTTGTAAGGCGAGCTAGCGTTTGTTTCCCAGTCCTAAATGGTATGGAATCACATGCAGTTTCTGGTCCTATGAGCAAGAGTTGGTTTCTGGTAAGGAAATCACTATTGCGCTCCCATTGCCATACACAGTGCAAATAACCCATGTGTCTGTTCCCAGCAAGTACAGTGTATCGGACTGAAAAGGAGCTACTGTTCTTGACAGTTTCCTAAGCAGAATTGAACTAGATATGGCCCGTGTGTTTAGGAGGCACAGTTCTTATGTTCTGAGCAAGCTCACTGTTCTGGCACTATAGGAAACACAGTAGAGTAGAAGAGTGCTCTTTTCTCTAAAGCAGAGTGTGTTTCTTGTAAGGCAAGCTAGCGTTTGTTTCCCAGTCCTAAATGGAGTTGAGTCACATGCAGTTTATGACCTAAGAGGAAGAGTTGTTTTCCTGTAAGACGAGTCACTATTGTGCTCCAATTGGCATACACAGTGCAAGTAGCACTCGCGTCCCTTCCCCGCAAGTACAGTGTATTGGACTGAAGAGGATCTACTGTTCTTGTCAGTTTCCTAAGCAGAGTTGAACTAGATATGGCCCGTGTGTGTAGGAAGCACACTTCTTTTGTTCTGAGCAAGCTCACTGTTCGGACACCATAGGAAACACAGTAGAGTAGAAGAGTGCTCTTTTCTCAAAAGCAGAGTATGTTTCATGTAAGGCGAGCTAGCATTTGTTTCCCAGTCCTAAATGGAGTTGAATCACATGCAGTTTCTGGTCCTACGAGCAAGAGTTGTTTTATGGTAAAGAAAGTCACTATTGCGCTGCCATTGACATACACAGGACAAATAGCACTGGCGTCTGTTCCCAGCAAGTACAGTGTATTGGACTGAAGAGGATCTACTCTTCTTGTCAGGTTCCTAAGCAGAATTGAACTAGATATGTCCGTGTGTGTAGGAAGCACACTTCTTTTGTTCTGAGCAAGCTCACTGTTCGGAACACATAGGAAACACAGTAGAGTAGAAGAGTGCTCTTTTCTCAAAAGCAGAGTTTGTTTCTTGTAAGGCGAGCTAGTGTTTGTTTCCCAGTCCTAAATGGAGTTGAGTCACATGCAGTTTTTTGTCCTACGAGCAAGAATTGTTTTCTGGTAAGACGAGTCACTATTGTGCTCCAATTACCATACACAGAGCAAAGAGAACTCGCGTCTGTTCCCCGCAAGTACAGTGTATTGGAGTGAAGAGGATCTACTGTTCTTGTCAGTTTCCTAAGCAGAGTTAAACTAGATATGGCCCGTGTGTGTAGGAAGCACAGTTCTTTTGTTCTGAACAAGCTCACTGGTCGGACACCATAGGAAGCACAGTAGAGTAGAAGAGTGCTCTTTTCTCAAAAGCAGAGTGTGTTTCATGTATGGCGAGCTAGCATTTGTTTCCCAGTCCTAAATAGAGTTGAATCACATGCAGTTTCTGGTCCTACGAGCAAGAATTGTTTTCTGGTAAGGAAAGTCACTATTGCGCTCCCATTGCCATACACAGTGCAAATAGTACTCGCGTCTCTTCCCAGCAAGTACAGTGTATCGGACTGAAGAGGAGCTACTGTTCTTGTCAGTTTCCTAAGCAGAGTTGAATTAGTTATGGCCCGTGTGTAGGAAGCACAGTTCTTTTGTTCTGAGGAAGCTCACTGTTCTGGCCCTATAGGAAACACAGTAGAGTAGAAGAGAGCTCTTTTCTCTAAAGCAGAGTATGTTTCTTGTAAGGCGAGCTAGCGTTTGTTTCCCAGTCCTAAATGGAGTTGAATCACATGCAGTTTCTAGTCCTACGAGCAAGAGTTGTTTTATGGTAAGAAGATTCACTATTGCGATGCCATTGCCATACACAGGACAAATAGCACTGGCGTCTGTTCCCAGCAAGTACAGTGTATTGGACTGAAGAGGATTTACTGTTCTTGTCAGGTTCCTAAGCAGAATTGAACTAGATATGGCCGTGTGTAGGAAGCACAGTTCTTATGTTCTGAGCAAGTCCACTGTTCTGGCTCTATAGGAAACACAGTAGAGTAGAAGAGTGCTCTTCTCTCAAAAGCAGAGTGTGTTTTGCTAAGGCGAGCTAGCGTTTGTTTCCTAGTTTTAAATGGAGTGGAATCACATGCAGTTTCTGGTCCTATGAACAAGATTTGTTTTCTGGTAAGGAAAGTCACTATTGCGCTCCCATTGCCCTACACAAGGCAAATAGCACTCGTGACTTTTCCCAGCAAGTACAGTGTACTGGACTGAAGAGGAGCTACTGTTCTTGTCAGGTCACTAAGCAGAGTTGAACTAGATATGGTCCGTGTGTGTAGGAAGCACAGTTCTTTTGTTCTGAGCAAGCTCACTGTTTGGACCCCATAGGAAACACAGTAGAGTAGAAGAATGCTCTTTTCTCAAAAGCAGAGTGTGTTTCTTGTAAGGCGAGCTAGCATTTGTTTTTCAGTCCTAAATGGTGTGGAATCACATGTAGTTTCTGGACCTAGAAGCAAGAGTTGTTTTCTGGTAAGGAAAGTCACTATTGCGCTACCATTGCCATACACAGTGCAAATAGCCCATGTGTCTGTTCCCAGCAAGTACAGTGTATCGGACTGAAGAGGAGCTACTGTTCTTGTCAGTGTCCTAAGCAGAGTTGAACTAGATATGGCCCATGTGTGTACGAGGCACAGTTCTTATGTTCTGAGCAAGATCACTGTTCTGGCCCTATAGGAAACACAGTAGAGTAGAAGAGTGCTCTTTTCTCCAAAGCAGAGTGTGTTTCTTGTAAGGTGAGCTCGCATTTGTTTCCCAGTCCTAAATGGAGTTGAGTCACATGCAGTTTTTGGTCCTACGAGCAAGAGTTGTTTTCTGGTAAGAAGAGTCAGTATTGCGCTCCAAATGCCTTATACAGTGAAAATAGCAATTCCGTCTGTTCCCAGCAAGTACAGTGTATTGGACTGAATAGGAGCTACGGTTCTTGTCAGTTTCCTAAGCAGAGTTGAACTAGATATGGTCCATGTTTGTAGGAAGCACAGTTCTTTTGTTCTTAGCAAGCTCACTGTTTGTACCCCATAGGAAACACAGTGGAGTAGAAGAGTGCCTTTTTTCAAAAGCAGAGTGTGTTTCTTGTAAGGCGAACTAGCGTTTGTTTCCCAGTCCTAAGTGGAGTTGAATCCCATGCAGTTTCTGGTACTACGAGCAAGAGTTGTTTTCTGGTAAGAAGAGTCACTATTGCGCTGCCATTGCCATACACAGGACAAATAGCACTGGTGTCTGTGAGCAGGAAGTACTGTGTATTGGACTGAAGAGGATCTTCTGTTCTTGTCAGGTTCTTTAGCAGACTTGAAATAGATATGTCCGTGTTTGTAGGAAGAATACTTTTTTTTGTTCTGAGCAAGCTCACTGATAGGACACCATAGGAAACACAGTAGAGTAGAAGAGTGCTCTTTTCTCTAAAGCACAGTGTGTTTCTTGGAAGGCGAGCTAGCGTTTGTTTCCCAGTCCTAAATGGAGTTGAATCCCATGCAGTTTCTGGTACTAAGAGCAAGAGTTGTTTTCTCGTAAGGAAAGTCACTATTGCGCTCCCATTGCCATATACAGTGCAAATAGCCCATGCGTCTGTTCCCAGCAAGTACAGTGTATCGGACTGAAGAGGAGCTACTGTTCTTCTCAGTTTCCTAAGCAGAGTTGAACTAGATATGGCCCGTGTGTGTAGGAAGCACAGTTCTTATGTTCTGAGCAAGTCCACTGTTCTGGCCCCATTGGAAACACAGTAGAGTAGAAGAGTGCTCTTTTCTCTAAAGCAGAGTGTGTTTCTTGTAAGGCGAGCTAGCGTTTGTTTCCCCGTCCTAAATGGAGTTGAGTCACATGCAGTTTATGACCTAAGAGGAAGAGTTGTTTTCTGGTAAGACGAGTCACTATTGTGCTCCAATTGCCATACACAGTGCATGTAGCACTCGCGTCTCTTCCCCGCAATTACAGTGTATTGGACTGAAGAGGATCTACTGTTCTTGTCAGTTTCCTAAGCAGAGTTGAACTAGATATGGCCCGTGTGTGTAGGAAGCACAGTTCTTTTGTTCTGAGCAAGCTCACTGTTCGGACCCCATAGGAAACACAGTAGAGTAGAAGAGTGCTCTTTTCTCAAAAGCAGAGTGTGTTTTTTGTAAGGCAAGCTATCGTTTATTTCCCAGTCCTAAATGGAGTTGAATCACATGCAGTTTCTGGTTCTACGAGCAAGAGTTGTTTTCTGGTAAGGAAAGTCACTATTGTGCTCCCTTTGCCATACACAGTGCAAATAGCACTCGCGTCTGTTCCCAGCAAGTACAGTGTATCGGACTGAAGAGGAGCTACTGTTCTTGTCAGTTTCCTAAGCAGAGTTGAACTAGATATGGCCCGTTTGTTTAGGAAGCACAGTTATTATGTTCTGAGCAAGCTCACTGTTCTGGCCATATAGGAAAAACAGTAGAGTAGAAGAGTGATATTTTCTCTAAAGCAGAGTGTGTTTCTTTTAAGGCGAGCTAGCGTTTGTTTCCCAGTCCTAAATTGAGTTGAGTCACATGCAGTTTTTGGTCCTATGAGCAAGAGTTGTTTTCTGGTAAGAAGAGTCACTATTGTGCTCCAAATGCCATACACAGTGCAAATAGCACTCGTGTCTGTTCCCAGCAAGTACAGTGTATCGGACAGAAGAGGAGCTACTGTTCTTGCCAGTTTCCCAAGCAGAGTTGAACTAGATATGGCCCGTGTGCAGGAAGCACAGTTCTTTTGTTCTGAGCAAGCTCACTGTTCGGACCCCATAGGAAACACAGTAGAGTAGAAGAGTGCTCTTTTCTCTGAAGCAGAGTGTGTTTCTTGTAAGCCGAGCTAGCGTTTGTTTTCCAGTCCTAAATGGAGTTGAATCCCATGCAGTTTCTGGTACTACGAGCAAGAGTTGTTTTCTGGTAAGAAGAGTCACTATTGCGCTGCCATTGCCATACACAGGACAAATAGCACTGGCGTCTGTTCGCAGCAAGTACAGTGTATTGGACTGAAGAGGATCTACTGTTATTGTCAGGTTCCGAAGCAGAATTGAACTAGATATGGCCATGTGTGTAGGAAGCACAGTTCTTTTGTTCTGAGCAAGCTCACTGTTCGGACACCATAGGAAACACAGTAGAGTAGAAGAGTGCTCTTTTCTCAAAAGCAGAATATGTTTCTTGTAAGGCGAGCTAGCGTTTCTTTCTCAGTCCTAAATGGAGTTGAATCACATGCAGTTTCTGGTCCTACGAGCAAGAGTTGTTTTCTGGTAAGGAAAGTCACTATTGCGCTCCCCTTGCCATACACAGTGCAAATAGCTCTCGCGTCTGTTCCGAGCAAAAACAGTGTATCAGACTGAGGAGGAGCTACTGTTCCTGTCAGTTTCCTAAGCAGAGTTGAACTAGATATGGCCCGTGTGTGTAGGAAGCACAGTTCTTATGTTCTGAGCAAGTTCACTGTTCTGGCCCTATAGGAAACGCAGTAGAGTAGAAGAGTGCTCTTTTCTCAAAAGCAGAGTGTGTTTCTTGTAAGGCGAGCTAGCGTTTGTTTCCTAGTCCTAAATGGAGTTGAATCACATGCAGTTTCTGGTCCTACGAACAAGAGTTGTTTTCTGGTAAGGAAAGTCACGTTGCGCTCCCAATGCCATTCACAGTGCAAATAGCACTCCCGTCTGTTCCCAGCAAGTACAGTGTATTGGACTGAATAGGTGCTACTGTTCTTGTCAGTTTCCTAAGCAGAGTTGAACTAGAAATGATCCGTGTGTGTAGGAAGCACAGTTCTTTTGTTCTGAGCAAGCTCACTGTTTGGACCCCATAGGAAACACAGTAGAGTAGAAGAGTGCTCTTTTCTCTAAAGCAGAGTGTGTTTCTTGTAAGGCGAGCTAGCGTTTGTTTCCCAGTCCTAAATGGAGTTGAGTCACATGCAGTTTTTGGTCCTACGAGCAAGAGTTGTTTTCTGGTAAGAAGAGTCACTATTGTGCTCCAAATGCCATAAACAGTGCAAATAGCACTCGTGTCTGTTCCCAGCAAGTACAGTGTATTGGACAGAAGAGGAGCTACTGTTCTTGCCAGGTACCTAAGCAGAGTTGAACTAGATATGGCCCGTGTGTAGGAAGCACAGTTCTTTTGTTCTGAGCAAGCTCACTGTTCGGACACCATAGGAAACACAGTAGAGTAGAAGAGTGCTCTTTTCTCAAAAGCAGAGTATGTTTCTTGTAAGGCGAGCTGGCGTTTCTTTCTCAGTCCTAAATGGAGTTGAATCACATGTAGTTTCTGGTCCTACGAGCAAGAGTTGTTTTCTGGTAAGGAAAGTCACTATTGCGATCCCCTTGCCATACACAGTGCAAATAGCTCTCGCGTATGTTCGCAGCAAGTACAGTGTATCAGACTGAGGAGGAGCTGCTGTTCCTGTCAATTTCCTAAGCAGAGTTGAACTAGATATAGCCCGTGTGTGTAGGAAGCACAGTTCTTATGTTCTGAGCAAGTTCACTGTTCTGGCCCTATAGGATACACAGTAGAGTAGAAGCGTGCTCTTTTCTCAAAAGCAGAGTGTGTTTCTTGTAAGGCGAGCTAGCGTTTGTTTCCTAGTCCTAAATGGAGTTGAATCACATGCAGTTTCTGGTCCTACGAACAAGAGTTGTTTTCTGGTAAGGAAAGTCACTTTGCGCTCCCATTGCCATTCACAGTGCAAATAGCACTCCCGTCTGTTCCCAGCAAGTACAGTGTATTGGACTGAATAGGTGCTACTGTTCTTGTCAGTTTCCTAAGCAGAGTTGAACTAGAAATGATCCGTGTGTGTAGGAAGCACAGTTCTTTTGTTCTGAGCAAGCTCACTGTTTGGACCCCATAGGAAACACAGTAGAGTAGAAGAGTGCTCTTTTCTCTAAAGCAGAGTGTGTTTCTTGTAAGGCGAGCTACCGTTTGTTTCCCAGTCCTAAATGGAGTTGAATCCCATGCAGTTTCTGGTACTACGAGCAAGAGTTGTTTTCTGGTAAGAAGAGTCACTATTGCGCTGCCATTGCCATACAAAGGACAAATAGCACTGGCGTCTGATCGCAGCAAGTACAATGTATTGGACTGAAGAGGATCTACTGTTATTGTCAGGTTCCGAGGCAGAATTGAACTAGATATGGCCATGTGTGTAGGAAGCACAGTTCTTTTGTTCTGAGCAAGCTCACTGTTCGGACACCATAGGAAACACAGTAGAGTAGAAGAGTGCTCTTTTCTCAAAAGCAGAGTATGTTTCTTGTAAGGCGAGCTAGCGTTTCTTTCTCAGTCCTAAATGGAGTTGAATCACATGCAGTTTCTGGTCCTACGAGCAAGAGTTGTTTTCTGGTAAGGAAAGTCACTATTGCTCTCCCCTTGCCATACACAGTGCAAATAGCTCTCGCTCCTGTTCCCAGCAAGTACAGTGTATCAGACTGAGGAGGAGCTACTGTTCCTGTCAGTTTCCTAAGCAGAGTTGAACTAGATATGGCTCATGTGTGTAGGAAGCACAGTTCTTATGTTCTGAGCAAGTTCACTGTTCTGGCACTATAGGAAATGCAGTAAAGTAGAAGAGTGCTCTTTTCTCAAAAGCAGAGTGTGTTTCTTGTAAGGCGAGCTAGCGTTTGTTTCGTAGTCCTAAATGGAGTTGAATCACATGCAGTTTCTGGTCCTACGAACAAGAGTTGTTTTCTGGTAAGGAAAGTCACGTTGCGCTCCCAATGCCATTCACAGTGCAAATAGCACTCCCGTCTGTACCCAGCAAGTACAGTGTATTGGACTGAATAGGTGCTACTGTTCTTGTCAGTTTCCTAAGCAGAGTTGAACTAGAAATGATCCGTGTGTGTAGGAAGCACAGTTCTTTTGTTCTGAGCAAGCTCACTGTTTGGACCCCATAGGAAAAACAGTAGAGTAGAAGAGTGCTCTTTTCTCTAAAGCAGAGTGTGTTTCTTGTAAGGCGAGCTAGCGTTTGTTTCCCAGTCCTAAATGGAGTTGAGTCACATGCAGTTTTTGGTCCTACGAGCAAGAGTTGTTTTCTGGTAAGAAGAGTAACTATTGTGCTCCAAATGCCATAAACAGTGCAAATATCACTCGTGTCTGTTCCCAGCAAGTACAGTGTATCGGACAGAAGAGGAGCTACTGTTCTTGCCAGTTTCCTAAGCAGAGTTGAACTAGATATGGCCCGTGTGTAGGAAGCACAGTTCTTTTGTTCTGAGCAAGCTCACTGTTCGGACACCATAGGAAACACAGTAGAGTAGAAGAGTGCTCTTTTCTCAAAAGCAGAGTATGTTTCTTGTAAGGCGAGCTGGCGTTTCTTTCTCAGTCCTAAATGGAGTTGAATCACATGTAGTTTCTGGTCCTACGAGCAAGAGTTGTTTTCTGGTAAGGAAAGTCACTATTGCGATCCCCTTACCATACACAGTGCAAATAGCTCTCGCGTATGTTCGCAGAAAGTACAGTGTATCAGACTGAGGAGGAGCTACTGTTCCTGTCAGTTTCCTAAGCAGAGTTGAACTAGATATGGCCCGTGTGTGTAGGAAGCACAGTTCTTATGTTCTGAGCAAGTTCACTGTTCTGGCCCTATAGGAAACACAGTAGAGTAGAAGCGTGCTCTTTTCTCAAAAGCAGAGTGTGTTTCTTGTAAGGCGAGCTAGCGTTTGTTTCCTAGTCCTAAATGGAGTTGAATCACATGCAGTTTCTGGTCCTACGAACAAGAGATGTTTTCTGGTAAGGAAAGTCACGTTGCGCTCCCATTGCCATTCACATTTCAAATAGCACTCCCGTCTGTTCCCAGCAAGTACAGTGTATTGGACTGAATAGGTGCTACTGTTCTTGTCAGTTTCCTAAGCAGAGTTGAACTAGAAATGATCCGTGTGTGTAGGAAGCACAGTTCTTTTGTTCTGAGCAAGCTCACTGTTTGGACCCCATAGGAAACACAGTAGAGTAGAAGAGTGCTCTTTTCTCTAAAGCAGAGTGTGTTTCTTGTAAGGCGAGCTAGCGTTTGTTTCCCAGTCCTAAATGGAGTTGAATCCCATGCAGTTTCTGGTCCTACGAGCAAGAGTTGTTTTATGGTAAGAAGAGTCACTATTGCGCTGCCATTGCCATACACAGGACAAATAGCACTGGCGTCTGTTCCCAGCAAGTACAGTGTATTGGACTGAAGAGGATCTACTGTTCTTGTCAGGTTCCTAATCAGAATTGAACTAGATATGGCCGTGAGTGTAGGAAGCACAGTTCTTTTGTTTTGAGCAAGCTCACTGTTCTGGCCCTACAGGAAACACAGTAGAGTAGAAGAGTGCTCTTTTCTCTAAAGCAGAGTGTGTTTCTTGTAAGGCGAGCTAGAGTTTGTTTCCCAGTCCTAAATGGAGTTGAGTCACATGCAGTTTTTTGACCTACGAGCAAGAGTTGTTTTCTGGTAAGACGAGTCACTATTGTGCTCCAATTGCCATACACAGTGCAAGTAGCACTCGCGTCTGTTCTCAGCAAGTACAGTGTATCGGACTGAAGAGGAGCTACTGTTCTTGTCAGTTTCCTAAGCAGAGTTGAACTAGATATGGCCCATGTGTGTAGGAAGCACAGTTCTTTTGTTCTGAGCAAGCTCACTGTTCTGGCCCTATAGGAAACACAGTAGAGTAGAAGAGTGCTCTTTTCTCTAAAGCAGAGTGTGTTTCTTGTAAGGCGAGCTCACGTTTGTTTCCCAGTCCTAAAAGGAGTTGAGTCACATTCAGTTTTTCGTCCTACGAGCAAGAGTTGTTTTCTGGTAAGAAGAGTCACTATTGCGCTCGAAATGCCATACACAGTGCAAATAGCACTCGTGTCTGTTCCCAGCAAGTACAGTGTATTAGACTGAATAGGAGCTACTGTTCGTGTCAGTTTCCTAAGCATAGTTGAACTAGATATGGTCCATGTGTGTAGGAAGCACAGTTCTTTGTTCTGAGCAAGCTCACTGTTCGGACCCCATAGGAAACACAGTAGAGTAGAAGCGTGCTCTTTTCTCTAAAGCAGAGTGTGTTTCTTGTAAGGCGAGCTAGCATTTGTTTCCCAGTCATACATGGAGTTGAATCACATGCAGTTTCTGGTCCTACGAGCAAGAGTTGTTTTCTGGTAAGGAAAGTCACTATTGTGCTCCCTTTGCCATACACAGTGGAAATAGCACTCGCGTCTGTTCCCAGCAAGTACACTGTATCCGACTGAAGAGGAGCTACTGTTCTTGTCAGTTTCCTAAGCAGAGTTGAACTAGATATGGCCCTTGGGTCTAGGAAGCACAGTTCATTTGTTCTGAGCAAGCTCACTCTTCTGGCCCTATAGGAAACACAGTAGAGTAGAAGAGTGCTCTTTCTCTAAAGCAGAGTGTGTTTCTTGTAAGGCGAGCTCGTGTTTGTTTCCCAGTCCTAAATGGAGTTGAGTCACAGGCAGTTTTTCGTCCTACGAGCAAGACTTGTTTTCTGGTAAGAAGAGTCACTATTGCGCTCCAAATGCCATACACAGTGCAAATAGCACTCGCGTCTGTTTCCAGCAAGTACAGTGTATTGGACTGAATAGGAGCTACTGTTCTTGTCAGTTTCGTAAGCAGAGTTGAACTACATATGGTCCATGTGTGTGGGAAGCACAGTTCTTTTGTTCTGAGCAAGCTCACTGTTCTGGGCCTATAGGAAACACAGTAGAGTAGAAGAGTGCTCTTTTCTCCAAAGCAGAGTGTGTTTCTTGTAAGGCGAGCTAACATTTGTTTCCCAGTCCTAAATGGAGTTGAATCACATGCAGTTTCTGGTCCTACGAGCAAGAGTTGTTTTATGGTAAGAAGAGTCACTATTGCGCTGCCATTGCCATACACAGTGCAAATAGCACTCGCGTCTGTTCCCTGCAAGTACAGTGTATCGGACTGAAGAGGAGCTACTGTTCTTGTCAGTTTCCTAAGCAGAGTTGAACTAGATATGGCCCGTTTGTTTAAGAAGCACAGTTATTATGTTTTGAGAAAGCTCACTGTTCTGGCCCTATAGGAAACACAGTAGAGTAGAAGAGTGCTCTTTTCTCTAAAGCAGAGTGTGTTTCTTGTCAGGCGAGCTAGCGTTTGTTTCCCAGTCCTAAATGGAGTTGAGTCACATGCAGTTTTTGGTCCTACGAGCAAGAGTTGTTTTCTGGTAAGAAGAGTCACTATTGTGCTCCAAATGCCATACATAGTGCAAATAGCACTCGTGTCTGTTCCCAGCAAGTACAGTTTATCGGACAGAAGAGGAGCTACTGTTCTTGCCAGTTTCCTAAGCAGAGTTGAACTAGATATGGCCCGTGTGTAGGAAGCACAGTTCTTTTGTTCTGAGCAAGCTCACTGTTCGGACACCATAGGAAACACAGTAGAGTAGAAGAGTGCTCTTTTCTCAAAAGCAGAGTATGTTTCTTGTAAGGCGAGCTAGCGTTTCTTTCTCAGTCCTAAATGGAGTTGAATCACATGCAGTTTTTGGTCCTACGAGCAAGAGTTGTTTTCTGGTAAGGAAAGTCACTATTGCGCTCCCTTTGCCATACACAGTGCAAATAGCACTCGCGTCTGTTCCCAGCAAGTACAGTGTATCGGACTGAAGAGGAGCTACTGTTCTTGTCAGTTTCCTAAGCAGAGTTGAACTAGCTATGGCCCGTTTGTTTAGGAAGCACAGTTATTATGTTCTGAGCAAGCTCACTGTTCTGGCCCTATAGGAAACACAGTAGAGAAGAAGAGTGCTCTTTTCTCAAAAGCAGAGTATGTTTCTTGTAAGGCGAGCTAGCGTTTCTTTCTCAGTCCTAAATGGAGTTGAATCACATGCACTTTCTGGTCCTACGAGCAAGAGTTGTTTTCTGGTAAGGAAAGTCACTATTGCGCTGCCATTGCCATACACAGTGCAAATAGCACTCGCGTCTGTTCCCAGCAAGTACAGTGTATCGGACTGAAGAGGAGCTACTGTTTTTGTCAGTTTCCTAAGCAGAGTTGAACTAGATATGGCCCGTTTTTTTAGGAAGCACAGTTATTATGTTCTGAGCAAGCTCACTGTTCTGGCCGTATAAGAAACACAGTAGAGTAGAAGAGTGCTCTTTTCTCTAAAGCAGAGTGTGTTTCTTGTAAGGCGAGCTAGCGTTTGTTTCCCAGTCCTAAATGGAGTTGAGTCACATGCAGTTTTTGGTCCTACGAGCAAGAGTTGTTTTCCGGTAAGAAGAGTCACTATTGCGCTGCCATTGCCATACAAAGGACAAATAGCACTGGCGTCTGTTCCCAGCAAGTACAGTGTATTAGACTGAAGAGGATCTACTGTTCTTGTCAGGTTCCTAAGCAGAATTGAAGTAGATGTGGCCTTGTGTGTAGGAAGCACAGTTCTTTTGTTCTGAGCAAGTTCACTGTTCGGACCCCATAGGAAACACAGTAGAGTAGAAGAGTGCTTTTTTCTCAAAAGCAGAGTGTGTTTCTTGTAAGGCGAGCTAGCGTTTTTTTCCCAGTCCTAAATGGAGTTGAATCACATGCAGTTTTTGGTCCTTCGAGCAAGAGTTGTTTTCTGGTAAGGAAAGTCACTATTGCGCTCCCATTGCATTACACAGATCAAATAGCATTCTCGTCTGTTCCCAGCAAGTACAGTATATCGGACTGAAGAGGAGCTACTGTTTTTGTTAGTTTCCTAAGTAGAATTGAACTAGATATGGCCCGTGTGTGTAGGAAGCACAGTTCTTATGTTCTGAGCAAGCTCACTGTTCTGGCCGTATAGGAAACACAGTAGAGTAGAAGAGTGCTCTTTTCTCTAAAGCAGAGTGTGTTTCTTGCAAGGCAAGCTAGCGTTTGTTTCCCAGTCCTAAACGGAGTTGAATCACATGCAGTTTGTGGTCCTACGAGCAAGAGTTGTTTTCTGGTAAGGAAAGTCACTATTGTGCTCCAATTGCCATACACAGTGCAAGTAGCACTCGCGTCTGTTCTCAGCAAGTACAGTGTATCGGACTGAAGAGGAGCTACTGTTCTTGTCAGTTTCCTAAGCAGAGTTGAACTAGATATGGCCCGTGTGTGTAGGAAGCACAGTTCTTTTGTTCTG
The DNA here is from genome assembly GCF_949786415.1 of Peromyscus eremicus. Taxonomy (NCBI): domain Eukaryota; kingdom Metazoa; phylum Chordata; class Mammalia; order Rodentia; family Cricetidae; genus Peromyscus; species Peromyscus eremicus. The sequence goes on along the minus strand of NW_026734384.1, from coordinate 323,057 downwards.
AGCAAGCTCACTGTTCTGGCCCTATAGGAAACACAGTAGAGTAGAAGAGTGCTCTTTTCTCTAAAGCAGAGTGTGTTTCTTGTAAGGCGAGCTCGCGTTTGTTTCCCAGTCCTAAAAGGAGTTGAGTCACATGCAGTTTTTCGTCCTACGAGCAAGAGTTGTTTTCTGGTAAGAAGAATCACTATTGCGCTCCAAATGCCATACACAGTGCAAATAGCACTCGTGACTGTTCCCAGCAAGTACAGTGTATTAGACTGAATAGGAGCTATTGTTCGTGTCAGTTTCCTAAGCAGAGTTGAACTAGATATGGTCCATGTGTGTAGGAAGCACAGTTCTTTGTTCTGAGCAAGCTCACTGTTCGGACCCCATAGGAAACACAATAGAGTAGAAGAGTGCTCTTTTCTCTAAAGCAGAGTGTGTTTCTTGTAAGGCGAGCTAGCATTTGTTTCCCAGTCACAAATGGAGTTGAATCACAAGCAGTTTGTGGTCCTACGAGCAAGAGATGTTTTCTGGTAAGGAAAGTCACTATTGCGCTCCCATTGCCACACACAGTGCAAATAGCACTCGCATCTGTTCCCACCAAGTACAGTGTATCAGACTGAAGAGGAGCTACTGTTCTTGTCAGTTTCCTAAGCAGAGTTGAACTAGATATGGCTCATGTGTGTTGGAAGCACAGTTCTTTTGTTCTGAGCAAGCTCACTGTTCGGACCCCATAGGAAACACAGTAGAGTAGAAGAGTGCTCTTTTCTCAAAAGCAGAGTGTGTTTCATGTAAGGCGAGCTAGCATTTGTTTCCCCGTCCTAAACGGAGTTGAATCTCATGCAGTTTCTGGTCCTATGAGCAAGAGTTGTTTTCTGGTAAGGAAAGTCACTATTGTGCTCCCTTTGCCATACACAGTGCAAATAGCACTCGCGTCTGTTCCCAGCAAGTACACTGTATCGGACTGAAGAGGAGCTACTGTTCTTGTCAGTTTCCTAAGCAGAGTTGAACTAGATATGGCCCTTGTGTCTAGGAAGCACAGTTCATTTGTTCTGAGCAAGCTCACTCTTCTGGCCCTATAGGAAACACAGTAGAGTAGAAGAGTGCTCTTTTCTCAAAAGCAGAGTGTTTTTCTTGTAAGTCGAGCTAGAGTTTGTTTCCCAGTCCTAAAGGGAGTTGAGTCACATGCAGTTTTTTGTCCTACGAGCAAGAGTTGTTTTCTGGTAAGAAGAGTCACTATTGTGCTCCAATTGCCATACACAGTGCAAGTAGCTCTCGCGTCTGTTCTCAGCAAGTACAGTGTATCGGACTGAAGAGGAGCTACTGTTCTTGTCAGTTTCCTAAGCAGAGTTGAACTAGATATGGCCCGTGTGTGTAGGAAGCACAGTTCTTTTGTTCTGAGCAAGCTCACTGTTCTGGCCCTATAGGAAACACAGTAGAGTAGAAGAGTGCTCTTTTCTCTAAAGCAGAGTGTGTTTCTTGCAAGGCGAGCTCACGTTTGTTTCCCAGTCCTAAAAGGAGTTGAGTCACATTCAGTTTTTCGTCCTACGAGCAAGAGTTGTTTTCTGGTAAGAAGAGTCACTATTGCGCTCGAAATGCCATACACAGTGCAAATAGCACTCGTGTCTGTTCCCAGCAAGTACAGTGTATTAGACTGAATAGGAGCTACTGTTCGTGTCAGTTTCCTAAGCAGAGTTGAACTAGATATGGTCCATGTGTGTAGGAAGCACAGTTCTTTGTTCTGAGCAAGCTCACTGTTCGGACCCCATAGGAAACAGAGTAGAGTAGAAGCGTGCTCTTTTCTCTAAAGCAGAGTGTGTTTCTTGTAAGGCGAGCTAGCATTTGTTTCCCAGTCATACATGGAGTTGAATCACATGCAGTTTCTGGTCCTACGAGCAAGAGTTGTTTTCTGGTAAGGAAAGTCACTATTGTGCTCCCTTTGCCATACACAGTGGAAATAGCACTCGCGTCTGTTCCCAGCAAGTACACTGTATCCGACTGAAGAGGAGCTACTGTTCTTGTCAGTTTCCTAAGCAGAGTTGAACTAGATATGGCCCTTGGGTCTAGGAAGCACAGTTCATTTGTTCTGAGCAAGCTCACTCTTCTGGCCCTATAGGAAACACAGTAGAGTAGAAGAGTGCTCTTTTCTCTAAAGCAGAGTGTGTTTCTTGTAAGGCGAGCTCGTGTTTGTTTCCCAGTCCTAAATGGAGTTGAGTCACAGGCAGTTTTTCGTCCTAAGAGCAAGACTTGTTTTCTGGTAAGAAGAGTCACTATTGCGCTCCAAATGCCATACACAGTGCAAATAGCACTCGCGTCTGTTCCCAGCAAGTACAGTGTATTGGACTGAATAGGAGCTACTGTTCTTGTCAGTTTCGTAAGCAGAGTTGAACTACATATGGTCCATGTGTGTGGGAAGCACAGTTCGTTTGTTCTGAGCAAGCTCACTGTTCTGGCCCTATAGGAAACACAGTAGAGTAGAAGAGTGCTCTTTTCTCCAAAGCAGAGTGTGTTTCTTGTAAGGCGAGCTAACATTTGTTTCCCAGTCCTAAATGGAGTTGAATCACATGCAGTCTCTGGTCCTACGAGCAAGAGTTGTTTTATGGTAAGAAGAGTCACTATTGCGCTGCCTTTGCCATACACAGTGCAAATAGCACTCGCGTCTGTTCCCTGCAAGTACAGTGTATCGGACTGAAGAGGAGCTACTGTTCTTGTCAGTTTCCTAAGCAGAGTTGAACTAGATATGGCCCGTTCGTTTAGGAAGCACAGTTATTATGTTTTGAGAAAGCTCACTGTTCTGGCCCTATAGGAAACACAGTAGAGTAGAAGAGTGCTCTTTTCTCTAAAGCAGAGTGTGTTTCTTATAAGGCGAGCTAGCGTTTGTTTCCCAGTCCTAAATGGAGTTGAATCACATGCAGTTTTTGGTCCTACGAGCAAGAGTTGTTTTCTGGTAAGAAGAGTCACTATTGTGCTCCAAATGCCATACACAGTGCAAATAGCACTCGTGTCTGTTCCCAGCAAGTACAGTTTATCGGACAGAAGAGGAGCTACTGTTCTTGCCAGGTTCCTAAGCAGAGTTGAACTAGATATGGCCCGTGTGTAGGAAGCACAGTTCTTTTGTTCTGAGCAAGTTCACTGTTCGGACACCATAGGAAACACAGTAGAGTAGAAGAGTGCTCTTTTCTCAAAAGCAGAGTATGTTTCTTGTAAGGCGAGCTAGCGTTTCTTTCTCAGTCCTAAATGGAGTTGAATCACATGCAGTTTCTGGTCCTAGGAGCAAGAGTTGTTTTCTGGTAAGGAAAGTCACTATTGCGTTCCCTTTGCCATACACAGTGCAAATAGCACTCGCGTCTGTTCCCAGCAAGTACAGTGTATCGAACTGAAGAGGAGCTACTGTTCTTGTCAGTTTCCTAAGCAGAGTTGAACTAGATATGGCCCGTTTGTTTAGGAAGCACAGTTATTATGTTCTGAGCAAGCTCACTGTTCTGGCCCTATAGGAAACACAGTAGAGTAGAAGAGTGCTCTTTTCTCTAAAGCAGACTGTGTTTCTTGTAAGGCGAGCTCGCGTTTGTTTCCCAGTCCTAAATGGAGTTGATTCACATGCAGTTTTTGGTCCTACGAGCTAGAGTTGTTTTCCGGTAAGAAGAGTCACTATTGTGCTCCAAATGCCATACACAGTGCAAATAGCACTCGCGTCTGTTCCCAGCAAATAAAGTGTATTGGACTGAATAGGAGCTACTGTTCGTGTCAGTTTCCTAAGCAGAGTTGAACTAGATATGGTCCATGTGTGTAGGAAGCACAGTTCTTTGTTCTGAGCAAGCTCACTGTTCGGACCCCATAGGAAACACAGTAGAGTAGAAGAGTGCTCTTTTCTCTAAAGCAGAGTGTGTTTCTTGTAAGGCGAGCTGGCATTTGTTTCCCAGTCCTAAACGGAGTTGAATCACATGCAGTTTGTGGTCCTATGAGCAAGAGTTGTTTTCTGGTAAGGAAAGTTACAATTCCGCTCCCATTGCCACACACAGTGCAAATAGCCCTTGCATCTGTTCCCACCAAGTATAGTGTATCAGACTGAAGAGGAGCTACTGTTCTTGTCAGTTTCCTAAGCAGAGTTGAACTAGATATGGCCCATGTGTGTACGGAGCACAGTTCTTTTGTTCTGAGCAAGCTCACTGTTCGGAACCAATAGGAAACACAGTAGAGTAGAAGAGTGCTCTTTTCTCAAAAGCAGAGTGTGTTTCATGTAAGGCGAGCTAGCATTTGTTTCCCAGTCCTAAACGGAGTTGAATCACATGCAGTTTCTGGTCCTACGAGCAAGAGTTGTTTTCTGGTAAGGAAAGTCACTGTTGTGCTCCCTTTGCCATACACAGTGCAAATAGCACACGCGTCTGTTCCCAGCAAGTACACTGTATCGGACTGAAGAGGAGATACTGTTCTTGTCAGTTTCCTAAGCAGAGTTGAACTAGATATGGCCCCTGTGTCTAGGAAGCACAGTTCATTTGTTCTGAGCAAGCTCACTGTTCTGGCCCTATAGGAAACACAGTAGAGTAGAAGAGTGCTCTTTTCTCAAAAGCAGAGTGTGTTTTTTGTAAGGCGAGCTAGCGTTTGTTTCCCAATCCTAAATGGAGTTGAGACACATGCAGTTTTTGGTCCTACGAGCAAGAGTTGTTTTCTGGTAAGAAGAGTCACTATTGTGCTCCAAATGCCATACACAGTGCAAATAGCACTCGTGTCTGTTCTCAGCAAGTACAGTGTATCGGACAGAAGAAGAGCTACTGTTCTTGCCAGTTTCCTAAGCAGAGTTGAACTAGATATGGCCCGTGTGTAGGAAGCACAGTTCCTTTGTTCTGAGCAAGCTCACTCTTCGGACACCATAGGAAACACAGTAGAGTAGAAGAGTGCTCTTTTCTCAAAAGCAGAGTATGTTTCTTGTAAGGCGAGCTAGCGTTTCTTTCTCAGTCCTAAATGGAGTTGAATCACATGCAGTTTCTGGTCCTACGAGCAAGAGTTGTTTTCTGGTAAGGAAAGTCACTATTGTGCTCCCCTTGCCATACACAGTGCAAATAGCTCTCGCGTCTGTTCCCAGCAAGTACAGTGTATCAGACTGAGGAGGAGCTACTGTTCCTGTCATTTTCCTAAGCAGAGTTGAACTAGATATGGCCCGTGTGTGTAGGAAGCACAGTTCTTATGTTCTGAGCAAGTTCACTGTTCTGGCCCTATAGGAAACACAGTAGAGTAGAAGAGTGCTCTTTTCTCAAAAGCAGAGTGTGTTTCTTGTAAGGCAAGCTAGCGTTTGTTTCCTAGTCCTAAATGGAGTTGAATCACATGCAGTTTCTGGTCCTATGAACAAGAGTTGTTTTCTGGTAAGGAAAGTCACTTTGCACTCCCATTGCCATTCACAGTGCAAATAGCACTCCCGTCTGTTCCCAGCAGTACAGTGTATTGGACTGAATAGGTGCTACTGTTCTTGTCAGTTTCCTAAGCAGAGTTGAACTAGAAATGATCCGTGTGTGTAGGAAGCACACTTCTTTTGTTCTGAGCAAGCTCACTGTTTGGACCCCATAGGAAACACAGTAGAGTAGAAGAGTGCTCTTTTCTCTAAAGCAGAGTGTGTTTCTTGTAAGGCGTGCTAGCGTTTGTTTCCCAGTCTTAAATGGAGTTGAGTCACATGCAGTTTTTTGTCCTACGAGCAAGAGTTGTTTTCCGGTAAGAAGAGTCACTATTGCGCTCCAAATGCCATACACAGTGCAAATAGCACTCATGTCTGTTCCCAGCAAGCACAGTGTATTGGACTGAATAGGAGCTACTGTTCTTGTCAGTTTCCTAAGCAGAGTTGAACTACATATGGTCCATGTGTGTGGGAAGCACAGTTCTTTTGTTCTGAGCAAGCTCACTGTTCTGGCCCTATAGGAAACACAGTAGAGTAGAAGAATGCTCTTTTCTCCAAAGCAGAGTGTGTTTCTTGTAAGGCGAGCTAGCGTTTGTTTGCCAGTCCTAAATGGAGTTGAATCACATGCAGTTTCTGGTCCTACGAGCAAGAGTTGTTTTATGGTAAGAAGAGTCACTATTGCGCTGCCATTGCCATACACAGGACAAATAGCACTGGCGTCTGTTCCCAGCAAGTACAGTGTATTGGACTGAAGAGGATCTACTGTTCTTGTCAGGTTCCTAAGCAGAATTGAACTAGATATGGCCTTGTGTGTAGGAAGCACAGTTCTTTTGTTCTGAGCAAGTTCACTGTTCGGACCCCATAGGAAACACAGTAGAGTAGAAGAGTGCTCTTTTCTCAAAAGCAGAGTGTGTTTCTTGTAAGGCGAGCTAGCGTTTTTTTCCCAGTCCTAAATGGAGTTGAATCACATGCAGTTTGTGGTCCTACGAGCAAGAGTTGTTTTCTGGTAAGGAAAGTCACTATTGCGCTCCCATTGCATTACACAGAACAAATAGCATTCTCGTCTGTTCCCAGCAAGTACAGTATATCGGACTGAAGAGGAGCTACTGTTTTTGTTAGTTTCCTAAGTAGAATTGAACTAGATATGTCCCGTGTGTGTAGGAAGCACAGTTCTTATGTTCTGAGCAAGCTCACTGTTCTGGCCCTATAGGAAACACAGTATAGTAGAAGAGTGCTCTTTTCTCTAAAGCAGAGTGTGTTTCTTGTAAGGCGAGCTAGCTTTTGTTTCCTAGTCCTAAATGGAGTTGAATCACATGCAGTTTCTGGTCTTACGAACAAGTGTTGTTTTCTGGTAAGGAAAGTCACTTTGCGCTCCCATTGCCATTCACAGTGCAGATAGCACTCCCGTCTGTTCCCAGCAGTACAGTGTATTGGACTGAATAGGTGCTACTGTTCTTGTCAGTTTCCTAAGAAGAGTTGAACTAGAAATGATCCGTGTGTGTAGGAAGCACACTTCTTTTGTTCTGAGCAAGCTCACTGTTTGCACCCCATAGGAAACACAGTAGAGTAGAAGAGTGGTCTTTTCTCTAAAGCAGAGTGTGTTTCTTGTAAGGCGAGCTAGCGTTTGTTTCCCAGTCCTAAATGGAGTTGAGTCCCATGCAGTTTCTGGTACTACGAGCAGGAGTTGTTTTCTGGTAAGAACAGTCACTATTGCGCTGCCATTGCCATACACAGGACAAATAGCACTGGCGTCTGTTAACAGCAAGTACAGTGTATTGGACTGAAGAGGATGTACTGTTATTGTCAGGTTCCGAAGCAGAATTGAACTAGATATGGCCATGTGTGTAGGAAGCACAGTTCTTTTGTTCTGAGCAAGCTCACTGTTCTGGCCCTATAGGAAACACAGTAGAGAAGAAGAGTGCTCTTTTCTCTAAAGCAGAGTGTGTTTCTTGTAAGGCGAGCTAGCATTTGTTTCCCATTTCTAAATGGAGTTGAGTCACATGCAGTTTTTGGTCCTACGAGCAAGAGTTGTTTTCTGGTAAGAAGAGTCACTATTGTGCTCCAAATGCCATACACAGTGCAAATAGCACTCGTGTCTGTTCCCAGCAAGTACAGTGTATCGGACAGAAGAGGAGCTACTGTTCTTGCCAGTTTCCTAAGCAGAGTTGAACTAGATATGGCCCGTGTGTAGGAAGCACAGTTCTTTTGTTCTGAGCAAGCTCACTGTTCGGACACCATAGGAAACACAGTAGAGTAGAAGAGTGCTCTTTTCTCAAAAGCAGAGTATGTTTCTTGTAAGGCGAGCTAGCGTTTCTTTCTCAGTCCTAAATGGAGTTGAATCACATGCACTTTCTGGTCCTACGAGCAAGAGTTGTTTTCTGGTAAGGAAAGTCACTATTGCGCTGCCATTGCCATACACAGTGCAAATAGCACTCGCGTCTGTTCCCAGCAAGTACAGTGTATCGGACTGAAGAGGAGCTACTGTTTTTGTCAGTTTCCTAAGCAGAGTTGAACTAGATATGGCCCGTTTTTTTAGGAAGCACAGTTATTATGTTCTGAGCAAGCTCACTGTTCTGGCCCTATAAGAAACACAGTAGAGTAGAAGAGTGCTCTTTTCTCTAAAGCAGAGTGTGTTTCTTGTAAGGCGAGCTAGCGTTTGTTTCCCAGTCCTAAATGGAGTTGAGTCACATGCAGTTTTTGGTCCTACGAGCAAGAGTTGTTTTCCGGTAAGAAGAGTCACTATTGCGCTGCCATTGCCATACAAAGGACAAATAGCACTGGCGTCTGTTCCCAGCAAGTACAGTGTATTAGACTGAAGAGGATCTACTGTTCTTGTCAGGTTCCTAAGCAGAATTGAAGTAGATGTGGCCTTGTGTGTAGGAAGCACAATTCTTTTGTTCTGAGCAAGTTCACTGTTCGGACCCCATAGGAAACACAGTAGAGTAGAAGAGTGCTTTTTTCTCAAAAGCAGAGTGTGTTTCTTGTAAGGCGAGCTAGCATTTTTTTCCCAGTCCTAAATGGAGTTGAATCACTTGCAGTTTGTGGTCCTTCGAGCAAGAGTTGTTTTCTGGTAAGGAAAGTCACTATTGCTCTCCCATTGCATTACACAGATCAAATAGCATTCTCGTCTGTTCCCAGCAAGTACAGTATATCGGACTGAAGAGGAGCTACTGTTTTTGTTAGTTTCCTAAGTAGAATTGAACTAGATGTGGCCCGTGTGTGTAGGAAGCACAGTTCTTATGTTCTGAGCAAGCTCACTGTTCTGGCCGTATAGGAAACACAGTAGAGTAGAAGAGTGCTCTTTTCTCTAAAGCAGAGTGTGTTTCTTGCAAGGCAAGCTAGCGTTTGTTTCCCAGTCCTAAACGGAGTTGAATCACATGCAGTTTGTGGTCCTACGAGCAAGAGTTGTTTTCTGGTAAGGAAAGTCACTATTGTGCTCCAATTGCCATACACAGTGCAAGTAGCACTCGCGTCTGTTCTCAGCAAGTACAGTGTATCGGACTGAAGAGGAGCTACTGTTCTTGTCAGTTTCCTAAGCAGAGTTGAACTAGATATGGCCCGTGTGTGTAGGAAGCACAGTTCTTTTGTTCTGAGCAAGCTCACTGTTCTGGCCCTATAGGAAACACAGTAGAGTAGAACAGTGCTCTTTTCTCTAAAGCAGAGTGTGTTTCTTGTAAGGCGAGCTCGCGTTTGTTTCCCAGTCCTAAAAGGAGTTGAGTCACATGCAGTTTTTCGTCCTACGAGCAAGAGTTGTTTTCTGGTAAGAAGAATCACTATTGCGCTCCAAATGCCACACAGTGCAAATAGCACTCGTGACTGTTCCCAGCAAGTACAGTGTATTAGACTGAATAGGAGCTATTGTTCGTGTCAGTTTCCTAAGCAGAGTTGAACTAGATATGGTCCATGTGTGTAGGAAGCACAGTTCTTTGTTCTGAGCAAGCTCACTGTTCGGACCCCATAGGAAACACAGTAGAGTAGAAGAGTGCTCTTTTCTCTAAAGCAGAGTGTGTTTCTTGTAAGGCGAGCTAGCATTTGTTTGCCAGTCACAAATGGAGTTGAATCACAAGCAGTTTGTGGTCCTATGAGCAAGAGATGTTTTCTGGTAAGGAAAGTCACTATTGCGCTCCCATTGCCACACACAGTGCAAATAGCACTCGCATCTGTTCCCACCAAGTACAGTGTATCAGACTGAAGAGGAGCTACTGTTCTTGTCAGTTTCCTAAGCAGAGTTGAACTAGATATGGCTCATGTGTGTTGGAAGCACAGTTCTTTTGTTCTGAGCAAGCTCACTGTTTGGACCCCATAGGAAACACAGTAGAGTAGAAGAGTGCTCTTTTCTCAAAAGCAGAGTGTGTTTCATGTAAGGCGAGCTAGCATTTGTTTCCCCGTCCTAAACGGAGTTGAATCTCATGCAGTTTCTGGTCCTACGAGCAAGAGTTGTTTTCTGGTAAGGAAAGTCACTATTGTGCTCCCTTTGCCATACACAGTGCAAATAGCACTCGCGTCTGTTCCCAGCAAGTACACTGTATCCGACTGAAGAGGAGCTACTGTTCTTGTCAGTTTCCTAAGCAGAGTTGAACTAGATATGGCCCTTGTGTCTAGGAAGCACAGTTCATTTGTTCTGAGCAAGCTCACTCTTCTGGCCCTATAGGAAACACAGTAGAGTAGAAGAGTGCTCTTTTCTCAAAAGCAGAGTGTTTTTCTTGTAAGTCGAGCTGGAGTTTGTTTCCCAGTCCTAAAGGGAGTTGAGTCACATGCAGTTTTTTGTCCTACGAGCAAGAGTTGTTTTCTGGTAAGAAGAGTCACTATTGTGCTCCAATTGCCATACACAGTGCAAGTAGCTCTCGCGTCTGTTCTCAGCAAGTACAGTGTATCGGACTGAAGAGGAGCTACTGTTCTTGTCAGTTTCCTAAGCAGAGTTGAACTAGATATGGCCCGTGTGTGTAGGAAGCACAGTTCTTTTGTTCTGAGCAAGCTCACTGTTCTGGCCCTATAGGAAACACAGTAGAGTAGAAGAGTGCTCTTTTCTCTAAAGCAGAGTGTGTTTCTTGCAAGGCGAGCTCACGTTTGTTTCCCAGTCCTAAAAGGAGTTGAGTCACATTCAGTTTTTCGTCCTACGAGCAAGAGTTGTTTTCTGGTAAGAAGAGTCACTATTGCGCTCGAAATGCCATACACAGTGCAAATAGCACTCGTGTCTGTTCCCAGCAAGTACAGTGTATTAGACTGAATAGGAGCTACTGTTCGTGTCAGTTTCCTAAGCAGAGTTGAACTAGATATGGTCCATGTGTGTAGGAAGCACAGTTCATTGTTCTGAGCAAGCTCACTGTTCGGACCCCATAGGAAACACAGTAGAGTAGAAGCGTGCTCTTTTCTCTAAAGCAGAGTGTGTTTCTTGTAAGGCGAGCTAGCATTTGTTTCCCAGTCATACATGGAGTTGAATCACATGCAGTTTCTGGTCCTACGAGCAAGAGTTGTTTTCTGGTAAGGAAAGTCACTATTGTGCTCCCTTTGCCATACACAGTGGAAATAGCACTCGCGTCTGTTCCCAGCAAGTACACTGTATCCGACTGAAGAGGAGCTACTGTTCTTGTCAGTTTCCTAAGCAGAGTTGAACTAGATATGGCCCTTGTGTCTAGGAAGCACAGTTCATTTGTTCTGAGCAAGCTCACTCTTCTGGCCCTATAGGAAACACAGTAGAGTAGAAGAGTGCTCTTTTCTCTAAAGCAGAGTGTGTTTCTTGTAAGGCGAGCTCGTGTTTGTTTCCCAGTCCTAAATGGAGTTGAGTCACAGGCAGTTTTTCGTCCTACGAGCAAGACTTGTTTTCTGGTAAGAAGAGTCACTATTGCGCTCCAAATGCCATACACAGTGCAAATAGCACTCGCGTCTGTTCCCAGCAAGTACAGTGTATTGGACTGAATAGGAGCTACTGTTCTTGTCAGTTTCGTAAGCAGAGTTGAACTACATATGGTCCATGTGTGTGGGAAGCACAGTTCTTTTGTTCTGAGCAAGCTCACTGTTCTGGCCCTATAGGAAACACAGTAGAGTAGAAGAGTGCTCTTTTCTCAAAAGCAGAGTGTGTTTCATGTAATGCGAGCTAGCATTTGTTTCCCCGTCCTAAACGGAGTTGAATCTCATGCAGTTTCTGGTCCTACGAGCAAGAGTTGTTTTCTGGTAAGGAAAGTCACTATTGTGCTCCCTTTGCCATACACAGTGCAAATAGCACTCGCGTCTGTTCCCAGCAAGTACACTGTATCGGACTGAAGAGGAGCTACTGTTCTTGTCAGTTTCCTAAGCAGAGTTGAACTAGATATGGCCCTTGTGTCTAGGAAGCACAGTTCATTTGTTCTGAGCAAGCTCACTCTTCTGGCCCTATAGGAAACACAGTAGAGTAGAAGAGTGCTCTTTTCTCAAAAGCAGAGTGTTTTTCTTGTAAGTCGAGCTAGAGTTTGTTTCCCAGTCCTAAAGGGAGTTGAGTCACATGCAGTTTTTTGTCCTACGAGCAAGACTTGTTTTCTGGTAAGAAGAGTCACTATTGTGCTCCAATTGCCATACACAGTGCAAGTAGCTCTCGCGTCTGTTCTCAGTAAGTACAGTGTATCGGACTGAAGAGGAGCTACTGTTCTTGTCAGTTTCCTAAGCAGAGTTGAACTAGATATGGCCCGTGTGCGTAGGAAGCACAGTTCTTTTGTTCTGAGCAAGCTCACTGTTCTGGCCCTATAGGAAACACAGTAGAGTAGAAGAGTGCTCTTTTCTCTAAAGCAGAGTGTGTTTCTTGCAAGGCGAGCTCACGTTTGTTTCCCAGTCCTAAAAGGAGTTGAGTCACATTCAGTTTTTCGTCCTACGAGCAAGAGTTGTTTTCTGGTAAGAAGAGTCACTATTGCGCTCGAAATGCCATACACAGTGCAAATAGCACTCGTGTCTGTTCCCAGCAAGTACAGTTTATCGGACAGAAGAGGAGCTACTGTTCTTGCCAGGTTCCTAAGCAGAGTTGAACTAGATATGGTCCATGTGTGTAGGAAGCACAGTTCTTTTGTTCTGAGCAAGTTCACTGTTCGGACACCATAGGAAACACAGTAGAGTAGAAGAGTGCTCTTTTCTCAAAAGCAGAGTATGTTTCTTGTAAGGCTAGCTAGCGTTTCTTTCTCAGTCCTAAATGGAGTTGAATCACATGCAGTTTCTGGTCCTAGGAGCAAGAGTTGTTTTCTGGTAAGGAAAGTCACTATTGCGTTCCCTTTGCCATACACAGTGCAAATAGCACTCGCATCTGTTCCCAGCAAGTACAGTGTATCGAACTGAAGAGGAGCTACTGTTCTTGTCAGTTTCCTAAGCAGAGTTGAACTAGATATGGCCCGTTTGTTTAGGAAGCACAGTTATTATGTTCTGAGCAAGCTCACTGTTCTGGCCCTATAGGAAACACAGTAGAGTAGAAGAGTGCTCTTTTCTCTAAAGCAGACTGTGTTTCTTGTAAGGCGAGCTCGCGTTTGTTTAACAGTCCTAAATGGAGTTGATTCACATGCAGTTTTTGGTCCTACGAGCTAGAGTTGTTTTCCGGTAAGAAGAGTCACTATTGTGCTCCAAATGCCATACACAGTGCAAATAGCACTCGCGTCTGTTCCCAGCAAATAAAGTGTATTGGACTGAATAGGAGCTACTGTTCGTGTCAGTTTCCTAAGCAGAGTTGAACTAGATATGGTCCATGTGTGTAGGAAGCACAGTTCTTTGTTCTGAGCAAGCTCACTGTTCGGACCCCATAGGAAACACAGTAGAGTAGAAGAGTGCTCTTTTCTCTAAAGCAGAGTGTGTTTCTTGTAAGGCGAGCTGGCATTTGTTTCCCAGTCATAAATGGAGTTGAATCACATGCAGTTTGTGGTCCTATGAGCAAGAGTTGTTTTCTGGTAAGGAAAGTTACAATTCCGCTCCCATTGCCACACACAGTACAAATAGCCCTTGCATCTGTTCCCACCAAGTATAGTGTATCAGACTGAAGAGGAGCTACTGTTCTTGTCAGTTTCCTAAGCAGAGTTGAACTAGTTATGGCCCATGTGTGTACGGAGCACAGTTCTTTTGTTCTGAGCAAGCTCACTGTTCGGAAACCATAGGAAACACAGTAGAGTAGAAGAGTGCTCTTTTCTCAAAAGCAGAGTGTGTTTCATGTAAGGCGAGCTAGCATTTGTTTCCCAGTCCTAAACGGAGTTGAATCACATGCAGTTTCTGGTCCTACGAGCAAGAGTTGTTTTCTGGTAAGGAAAGTCACTGTTGTGCTCCCTTTGCCATACACAGTGCAAATAGCACACGCGTCTGTTCCCAGCAAGTACACTGTATCGGACTGAAGAGGAGATACTGTTCTTGTCAGTTTCCTAAGCAGAGTTGAACTAGATATGGCCCCTGTGTCTAGGAAGCACAGTTCATTTGTTCTGAGCAAGCTCACTGTTCTGGCCCTATAGGAAACACAGTAGAGTAGAAGAGTGCTCTTTTCTCAAAAGCAGAGTGTGTTTTTTGTAAGGCGAGCTAGCGTTTGTTTCCCAATCCTAAATGGAGTTGAGACACATGCAGTTTTTGGTCCTACGAGCAAGAGTTGTTTTCTGGTAAGAAGAGTCACTATTGTGCTCCAAATGCCATACACAGTGCAAATAGCACTCGTGTCTGTTCTCAGCAAGTACAGTGTATCGGACAGAAGAGGAGCTACTGTTCTTGCCAGTTTCCTAAGCAGAGTTGAACTAGATATGGCCCGTGTGTGTAGGAAGCACAGTTCTTATGTTCTGAGCAAGTTCACTGTTCTGGCCCTATAGGAAACACAGTAGAGTAGAAGAGTGCTCTTTTCTCAAAAGCAGAGTGTGTTTCTTGTAAGGCAAGCTAGCGTTTGTTTCCTAGTCCTAAATGGAGTTGAATCACATGCAGTTTCTGGTCCTATGAACAAGAGTTGTTTTCTGGTAAGGAAAGTCACTTTGCACTCCCATTGCCATTCACAGTGCAAATAGCACTCCCGTCTGTTCCCAGCAGTACAGTGTATTGGACTGAATAGGTGCTACTGTTCTTGTCAGTTTCCTAAGCAGAGTTGAACTAGAAATGATCCGTGTGTGTAGGAAGCACACTTCTTTTGTTCTGAGCAAGCTCACTGTTTGGACCCCATAGGAAACACAGTAGAGTAGAAGAGTGCTCTTTTCTCTAAAGCAGAGTGTGTTTCTTGTAAGGCGTGCTAGCGTTTGTTTCCCAGTCTTAAATGGAGTTGAGTCACATGCAGTTTTTTGTCCTACGAGCAAGAGTTGTTTTCCGGTAAGAAGAGTCACTATTGCGCTCCAAATGCCATACACAGTGCAAATAGCACTCATGTCTGTTCCCAGCAAGCACAGTGTATTGGACTGAATAGGAGCTACTGTTCTTGTCAGTTTCCTAAGCAGAGTTGAACTACATATGGTCCATGTGTGTGGGAAGCACAGTTCTTTTGTTCTGAGCAAGCTCACTGTTCTGGCCCTATAGGAAACACAGTAGAGTAGAAGAATGCTCTTTTCTCCAAAGCAGAGTGTGTTTCTTGTAAGGCGAGCTAGCGTTTGTTTGCCAGTCCTAAATGGAGTTGAATCCCATGCAGTTTCTGGTCCTACGAGCAAGAGTTGTTTTATGGTAAGAAGAGTCACTATTGCGCTGCCATTGCCATACACAGGACAAATAGCACTGGCGTCTGTTCCCAGCAAGTACAGTGTATTGGACTGAAGAGGATCTACTGTTCTTGTCAGGTTCCTAAGCAGAATTGAACTAGATATGGCCTTGTGTGTAGGAAGCACAGTTCTTTTGTTCTGAGCAAGTTCACTGTTCGGACCCCATAGGAAACACAGTAGAGTAGAAGAGTGCTCTTTTCTCAAAAGCAGAGTGTGTTTCTTGTAAGGTGAGCTAGCGTTTTTTTCCCAGTCCTAAATGGAGTTGAATCACATGCAGTTTGTGGTCCTACGAGCAAGAGTTGTTTTCTGGTAAGGAAAGTCACTATTGCGCTCCCATTGCATTACACAGAACAAATAGCATTCTCGTCTGTTCCCAGCAAGTACAGTATATCGGACTGAAGAGGAGCTACTGTTTTTGTTAGTTTCCTAAGTAGAATTGAACTAGATATGTCCCGTGTGTGTAGGAAGCACAGTTCTTATGTTCTGAGCAAGCTCACTGTTCTGGCCCTATAGGAAACACAGTAGAGTAGAAGAGTGCTCTTTTCTCTAAAGCAGAGTGTGTTTCTTGTAAGGCGAGCTAGCTTTTGTTTCCTAGTCCTAAATGGAGTTGAATCACATGCAGTTTCTGGTCTTACGAACAAGTGTTGTTTTCTGGTAAGGAAAGTCACTTTGCGCTCCCATTGCCATTCACAGTGCAGATAGCAGTCCCGTCTGATCCCAGCAGTACAGTGTATTGGACTGAATAGGTGCTACTGTTCTTGTCAGTTTCCTAAGCAGAGTTGAACTAGAAATGATCCGTGTGTGTAGGAAGCACACTTCTTTTGTTCTGAGCAAGCTCACTGTTTGCACCCCATAGGAAACACAGTAGAGTAGAAGAGTGGTCTTTTCTCTAAAGCAGAGTGTGTTTCTTGTAAGGCGAGCTAGCGTTTGTTTCCCAGTCCTAAATGGAGTTGAGTCCCATGCAGTTTCTGGTACTACGAGCAAGAGTTGTTTTCTGGTAAGAACAGTCACTATTGCGCTGCCATTGCCATACACAGGACAAATAGCACTGGCGTCTGTTAACAGCAAGTACAGTGTATTGGACTGAAGAGGATGTACTGTTATTGTCAGGTTCCGAAGCAGAATTGAACTAGATATGGCCATGTGTGTAGGAAGCACAGTTCTTTTGTTCTGAGCAAGCTCACTGTTCGGACACCATAGGAAACACAGTAGAGTAGAAGAGTGCTCTTTTCTCAAAAGCAGAGTGTGTTTTTTGTAAGGCAAGCTATCGTTTATTTCCCAGTCCTAAATGGAGTTGAATCACATGCAGTTTCTGGTCCTACGAGCAAGAGATGTTTTCTGGTAAGGAAAGTCACTATTGCGTTCCCTTTGCCATACACAGTGCAAATAGCACTCGCGTCTGTTCCCAGCAAGTACAGTGTATCGGACTGAAGAGGAGCTACTGTTCTTGTCAGTTTCCTAAGCAGAGTTGAACTAGATATGGCCCGTTTGTTTAGGAAGCACAGTTATTATGTTCTGAGCAAGCTCACTGTTCTGGCCCTATAGGAAACACAGTAGAGAAGAAGAGTGCTCTTTTCTCTAAAGCAGAGTGTGTTTCTTGTAAGGCGAGCTAGCATTTGTTTCCCATTCCTAAATGGAGTTGAGTCACATGCAGTTTTTGGTCCTACGAGCAAGAGTTGTTTTCTGGTAAGAAGAGTCACTATTGTGCTCCAAATGCCATACACAGTGCAAATAGCACTCGTGTCTGTTCCCAGCAAGTACAGTGTATCGGACTGAAGAGGAGCTACTGTTCTTGTCAGTTTCCTAAGCAGAGTTGAACTAGATATGGCCCGTGTGTGTAGGAAGCACAGTTCTTTTGTTCTGAGCAAGCTCACTGTTCTGGCCCTATAGGAAACACAGTAGAGTAGAAGAGTGCTCTTTTCTCTAAAGCAGAGTGTGTTTCTTGCAAGGCGAGCTCACGTTTGTTTCCCAGTCCTAAAAGGAGTTGAGTCACATTCAGTTTTTCGTCCTACGAGCAAGAGTTGTTTTCTGGTAAGAAGAGTCACTATTGCGCTCGAAATGCCATACACAGTGCAAATAGCACTCGTGTCTGTTCCCAGCAAGTACAGTGTATTAGACTGAATAGGAGCTACTGTTCGTGTCAGTTTCCTAAGCAGAGTTGAACTAGATATGGTCCATGTGTGTAGGAAACACAGTTCTTTGTTCTGAGCAAGCTCACTGTTCGGACCCCATAGGAAACACAGTAGAGTAGAAGCGTGCTCTTTTCTCTAAAGCAGAGTGTGTTTCTTGTAAGGCGAGCTAGCATTTGTTTCCCAGTCATACATGGAGTTGAATCCCATGCAGTTTCTGGTCCTACGAGCAAGAGTTGTTTTCTGGTAAGGAAAGTCACTATTGTGCTCCCTTTGCCATACACAGTGGAAATAGCACTCGCGTCTGTTCCCAGCAAGTACACTGTATCCGACTGAAGAGGAGCTACTGTTCTTGTCAGTTTCCTAAGCAGAGTTGAACTAGATATGGCCCTTGTGTCTAGGAAGCACAGTTCATTTGTTCTGAGCAAGCTCACTCTTCTGGCCCTATAGGAAACACAGTAGAGTAGAAGAGTGCTCTTTTCTCTAAAGCAGAGTGTGTTTCTTGTAAGGCGAGCTCGTGTTTGTTTCCCAGTCCTAAATGGAGTTGAGTCACAGGCAGTTTTTCGTCCTACGAGCAAGACTTGTTTTCTGGTAAGAAGAGTCACTATTGCGCTCCAAATGCCATACACAGTGCAAATAGCACTCGCGTCTGTTCCCAGCAAGTACAGTGTATTGGACTGAATAGGAGCTACTGTTCTTGTCAGTTTCGTAAGCAGAGTTGAACTACATATGGTCCATGTGTGTGGGAAGCACAGTTCTTTTGTTCTGAGCAAGCTCACTGTTCTGGCCCTATAGGAAACACAGTAGAGTAGAAGAGTGCTCTTTTCTCCAAAGCAGAGTGTGTTTCTTGTAAGGCGAGCTAACATTTGTTTCCCAGTCCTAAATGGAGTTGAATCACATGCAGTTTCTGGTCCTATGAGCAAGAGTTGTTTTATGGTAAGAAGAGTCACTATTGCGCTGCCATTGCCATACACAGTGCAAATAGCACTCGCGTCTGTTCCCTGAAAGTACAGTGTATCGGACTGAAGAGGAGCTACTGTTCTTGTCAGTTTCCTAAGCAGAGTTGAACTAGATATGGCCCGTTCGTTTAGGAAGCACAGATATTATGTTTTGAGAAAGCTCACTGTTCTGGCCCTATAGGAAACACAGTAGAGTAGAAGAGTGCTCTTTTCTCTAAAGCAGAGTGTGTTTCTTATAAGGCGAGCTAGCGTTTGTTTCCCAGTCCTAAATGGAGTTGAATCACATGCAGTTTTTGGTCCTACGAGCAAGAGTTGTTTTCTGGTAAGAAGAGTCACTATTGTGCTCCAAATGCCATACACAGTGCAAATAGCACTCGTGTCTGTTCCCAGCAAGTACAGTTTATCGGACAGAAGAGGAGCTACTGTTCTTGCCAGGTTCCTAAGCAGAGTTGAACTAGATATGGCCCGTGTGTAGGAAGCACAGTTCTTTTGTTCTGAGCAAGTTCACTGTTCGGACACCATAGGAAACACAGTAGAGTAGAAGAGTGCTCTTTTCTCAAAAGCAGAGTATGTTTCTTGTAAGGCGAGCTAGCGTTTCTTTCTCAGTCCTAAATGGAGTTGAATCACATGCAGTTTCTGGTCCTAGGAGCAAGAGTTGTTTTCTGGTAAGGAAAGTCACTATTGAGTTCCCTTTGCCATACACAGTGCAAATAGCACTCGCGTCTGTTCCCAGCAAGTACAGTGTATCGAACTGAAGAGGAGCTACTGTTCTTGTCAGTTTCCTAAGCAGAGTTGAACTAGATATGGCCCGTTTTTTTAGGAAGCACAGTTATTATGTTCTGAGCAAGCTCACTGTTCTGGCCCTATAGGAAACACAGTAGAGTAGAAGAGTGCTCTTTTCTCTAAAGCAGACTGTGTTTCTTGTAAGGCGAGCTCGCGTTTGTTTCCCAGTCTTAAATGGAGTTGATTCACATGCAGTTTTTGGTCCTACGAGCTAGAGTTGTTTTCCGGTAAGAAGAGTCACTATTGTGCTCCAAATGCCATACACAGTGCAAATAGCACTCGCGTCTGTTCCCAGCAAATAAAGTGTATTGGACTGAATAGGAGCTACTGTTCGTGTCAGTTTCCTAAGCAGAGTTGAACTAGATATGGTCCATGTGTGTAGGAAGCACAGTTCTTTGTTCTGAGCAAGCTCACTGTTCGGACCCCATAGGAAACACAGTAGAGTAGAAGAGTGCTCTTTTCTCTAAAGCAGAGTGTGTTTCTTGTAAGGCGAGCTGGCATTTGTTTCCCAGTCATAAATGGAGTTGAATCACATGCAGTTTGTGGTCCTATGAGCAAGAGTTGTTTTCTGGTAAGGAAAGTTACAATTCCGCTCCCATTGCCACACACAGTGCAAATAGCCCTTGCATCTGTTCCCACCAAGTATAGTGTATCAGACTGAAGAGGAGCTACTGTTCTTGTCAGTTTCCTAAGCAGAGTTGAACTAGATATGGCCCATGTGTGTACGGAGCACAGTTCTTTTGTTCTGAGCAAGCTAACTGTTCGGAACCCATAGGAAACACAGTAGAGTAGAAGAGTGCTCTTTTCTCAAAAGCAGAGTGTGTTTCATGTAAGGCGAGCTAGCATTTGTTTCCCAGTCCTAAACGGAGTTGAATCACATGCAGTTTCTGGTCCTACGAGCAAGAGTTGTTTTCTGGTAAGGAAAGTCACTGTTGTGCTCCCTTTGCCATACACAGTGCAAATAGCACACGCGTCTGTTCCCAGCAAGTACACTGTATCGGACTGAGGAGGAGCTACTGTTCTTGTCAGTTTCCTAAGCAGAGTTGAACTAGATATGGCCCCTGTGTCTAGGAAGCACAGTTCATTTGTTCTGAGCAAGCTCACTGTTCTGGCCCTATAGGAAACACAGTAGAGTAGAAGAGTGCTCTTTTCTCAAAAGCAGAGTGTGTTTTTTGTAAGGCGAGCTAGCGTTTGTTTCCCAATCCTAAATGGAGTTGAGACACATGCAGTTTTTGGTCCTACGAGCAAGAGTTGTTTTCTGGTAAGAAGAGTCACTATTGTGCTCCAAATGCCATACACAGTGCAAATAGCACTCGTGTCTGTTCTCAGCAAGTACAGTGTATCGGACAGAAGAGGAGCTACTGTTCTTGCCAGTTTCCTAAGCAGAGTTGAACTAGATATGGCCCGTGTGTAGGAAGCACAGTTCCTTTGTTCTGAGCAAGCTCACTGTTCGGACACCATAGGAAACAGAGTAGAGTAGAAGAGTGCTCTTTTCTCAAAAGCAGAGTATGTTTTTTGTAAGGCGAGCTAGCGTTTCTTTCTCAGTCCTAAATGGAGTTGAATCACATGCAGTTTCTGGTCCTACGAGCAAGAGTTGTTTTCTGGTAAGGAAAGTCACTATTGTGCTCCCCTTGCCATACACAGTGCAAATAGCTCTCGCGTCTGTTCCCAGCAAGTACAGTGTATCAGACTGAGGAGGAGCTACTGTTCCTGTCAGTTTCCTAAGCAGAGTTGAACTAGATATGGCCCGTGTGTGTAGGAAGCACAGTTCTTATGTTCTGAGCAAGTTCACTGTTCTGGCCCTATAGGAAACACAGTAGAGTAGAAGAGTGCTCTTTTCTCAAAAGCAGAGTGTGTTTCCTGTAAGGCAAGCTAGCGTTTGTTTCCTAGTCCTAAATGGAGTTGAATCACATGCAGTTTCTGGTCCTATGAACAAGAGTTGTTTTCTGGTAAGGAAAGTCACGTTGCGCTCCTATTGCCATTCACAGTGCAAATAGCACTCCTGTCTGTTCCCAGCAAGTACAGTGTATTGGACTGAATAGGTGCTACTGTTCTTGTCAGTTACCTAAGCAGAGTTGAACTAGAAATGATCCCTGTGTATAGGAAGCACAGTTCTTTTGTTCTGAGCAAGCTCTCTGTTTGGACCCCATAGGAAACACAATAGAGTAGAAGAGTGCTCTTTTCTCCAAAGCAGAGTGTGTTTCTTGTAAGGCGAGCTAGCGTTTGTTTCCCAGTTCTAAATGGAGTTGAATCGCATGCAGTTTCTGGTACTACGAGCAAGAGTTGTTTTCTGGTAAGAAGAGTCACTATTGCGCTGCCATTGCCATACACAGGACAAATAGCACTGGCGTCTGTTCGCAGCAAGTACAGTGTATTGGACTGAAGAGGATCTACTGTTATTGAGAGGTTCCAAAGCAGAATTGAACTAGATATGGCCATGTGTGTAGGAAGCACAGTTCTTTTGTTCTGAGCAAGCTCACTGTTCGGACACCATAGGAAACACAGTAGAGTACAAAAGTGCTCTTTTCTCAAAAGCAGAGTGTGTTTTTTGTAAGGCAAGCTATCGTTTATTTCCCAGTCCTAAGTGGAGTTGAATCACATGCAGTTTCTGGTCCTAAGAGCAAGAGTTGTTTTCTGGTAAGGAAAGTCACTATTGCGCTGCCATTGCCATACACAGTGCAAATAGCACTCGCGTCTGTTCCCAGCAAGTACAGTGTATCGGACTGAAGAGGAGCTACTGTTCTTGTCATTTTTCTAAGCAGAGTTGAACTAGATATGGCCCGTTCGTTTAGGAAGCACAGTTATTATGTTCTGAGCAAGCTCACTGTTCTGGCCCTATAGGAAACACAGTAGAGTAGAAGAGTGCTCTTTTCTCTAAAGCAGAGTGTGTTTCTTGTAAGGCGAGCTAGCGTTTGTTTCCCAGTCCTAAATGGAGTTGAGTCACATGCAGTTTTTGGTCCTACGAGCAAGAGTTGTTTTCCGGTAAGAAGAGTCACTATTGTGCTCCAAATGCCATACTCAGTGCAAATAGCACTCGTGTCTGTTCCCAGCAAGTACAGTGTATTGGACTGAATAGTAGCTACTGTTCGTGTCAGTTTCCTAAGCAGAGTTGAACTAGATATGGTCCATGTGTGTAGGAAGCACAGTTCTTTGTTCTGAGCAAGCTCACTGTTCGGACCCCATAGGAAACACAGTAGAGTAGAAGACTGCTCTTTTCTCTAAAGCAGAGTGAGTTTCTTGTAAGGCGAGCTAGCATTTGTTTCCCAGTCATAAATGGAGTTGAATCACATGCAGTTTGTGGTCCTACGAGCAAGAGTTGTTTTCTGGTAAGGAAAGTCACTGTTGTGCTCCCTTTGCCATACACAGTGCAAATAGCACACGCGTCTGTTCCCAGCAAGTACACTGTATCAGACTGAAGAGGAGCTACTGTTCTTGTCAGTTTCCTAAGCAGAGTTGAACTAGATATGGCCCGTGTGTGTAGGAAGCACAGTTCTTTTGTTCTGAGCAAGCTCACTGTTCTGGCCCTATAGGAAACACAGTAGAGTAGAAGAGTGCTCTTTTCTCTAAAGCAGAGTGTATTTCTTGTAAGGCGAGCTCGCGTTTGTTTCCCAGTCCTAAATGGAGTTGAGTCTCAGGCAGTTTTTCGTCCTATGAGCAAGAGTTGTTTTCTGGTAAGAAGAGTCACTATTGCACTCCAAATGCCATACACAGTGCAAATAGCACTCGCGTCTGTTCCCAGCAAGTACAGTGTATTGGACTGAATAGGAGCTACTGTTCTTGTCAGTTTCCTAAGCAGAGTTGAACTACATATGGTCCATGTGTGTGGGAAGCACAGTTCTTTTGTTCTGAGCAAGCTCACTGTTCTGGCCCTATAGGAAACACAGTAGAGTAGAAGAGTGCTCTTTTCTCCAAAGCAGAGTGTGTTTCTTGTAAGGCGAGCTAGCGTTTGTTTCCTAGTCCTAAATGGAGTTGAATCACATGCAGTTTCTGGTCCTACGAACAAGAGGTGTTTTCTGGTAAGGAAAGTCACTATTGTGCTCCCTTTGCCATACACAGTGCAAATAGCACTCGCGTCTGTTCCCAGCAAGTACACTGTATCAGACTGAAGAGGAGCTACTGTTCTTGTCAGTTTCCTAAGCAGAGTTGAACTAGATATGGCCCTTGTGTCTAG